>NC_035441.2:130575250-130834297 GCF_002127325.2 Helianthus annuus
ATAAAACTAACAAAGTCTGTGCCTTCAGACTTTGTCAGTTTTTTTCATTCCATACGGGCCGTATAACTGTATACGGCCCGTATACACCATGTCTAAAGAATTTGCCTGGTCGTATACAATGGATACGAATACTGTATACGGGCCGTATAACTGTATACGGCCCGTATGAAAAGAAAATTAGATTTTACCCAAAGTATTTAATGGATTTAAGGTGTCAATCACACGAGACATTTTACAGTCGTTAGGTGGTCAAATCTTTCTAAAAGTAGAAAAAAAAAGAAAACTTTAACAAGTAACAAAGACTGAAAAACAAAAAAAACGTGTCGTATAACTGTAATAAAAAGGAAGGGTGAGGCATTTGATGAGAGTTGTAAGGAGAAGCGTTTTAATCACTTGTTTTCAACGGAGATGTAATGCAATGATTCTGCTAGTGGTCGGGCTTCCAATGCTTACACAGGGTGATAAATAATGCTGATATGAACCCAAACCAACTGCTTTGTCATGAGTCGTCGGGAAAACTTTTCCTCAGGAGAGGGAGAGGGTGAGTAGTATGAGTCTGAGTCCATTATGGTTCGTGAATGTTTCGAATCATCATAGAAGACGTGTCGGGTTCTGCTAGAAGAGTATAAGGATTTTGTTGGTTTGTTTCCAAGTCGGGTTTAGAATGTTTGAAGTATTCTTAGTTCAATACCAACTCTTCTGAAAGACAAGAATACAACGTTCATGTATCACAAGGAATAATCGATCTAAGGCAGAGAACCTGATTTAGATACACAAATTCATCACCGGTTTCTATAGCACAAGCACATACACAGTTTGTGTAGAGGTCTTTACGTACAAATTTGCATTATCCTTACGGTTACAAATGAAGTATTAAAAGATGTTAGTTTCTTGACAATATGGTTTCTCGACAAATGAAGTATTATCTGTCCTTGCTGCCTCTTCAGTTGGTAAAAGACATATGATGGTTTCTAATACAGGCTCTTTGTCAGTTGTGGTTGATTTATAGCAGGAGGTTATGAAACGAATATATGTTTATGCGAACTCACAACATCCTTGCTTTATTCTCTTTAATCTATTAGAACGATCCTTGTTTTGTCACGTACATGTGTTTAATTCCCAACATCATCTGTTCATCATTGTTCTTGAAGATGAAGATGAAGATGGAGATGAAGAAACGAGGGTTTATTCTCATTAATCTATTAGAACGATCCTTGACTTGAATTTGTGGATTTCGGTTGGATCAGAAAAACTTAACAAGAGAATCAACTAAAAAAATACAATTGATTACTCGGTCGAATAACCGGTCCATTAAAGTTGAGCTTCCTGGTGCAACTTTCACAGTGGTACCAATGTCCTACTACTACAATCCTTCCAACGCCTGATTCCGATACAACCCTCGATGTTGATGAGTGAAAGAGTTAACATTCTGATTCAGATTCAGGAAGCAGATGTTTATGAGTGAAAGAGTTAACATTCTGATTCAGATTCAGGAAGCAGATGTTTATTAGTGTTTTGAGAAACTAACAAGGTAAACCTGAATTTTCAAAATTTTAGATACTTACTTGAATCGTTAGTAATGCTAGATGTCATTTTGGCTGAACCACAACCTATTACCATTTTTTACCATGCGTATACGGGTCGTATACTGTTTATACGGCCGTATACGACTGGTAAAAAATATTTTTACCGATCGTATACTATGTATACGATGATTGTATACGGGTCGTATATTGTTATACGGCCCGTATACTATGGGTAAAAAATGGTAAAAATTGGTTTATTCTCTTTAATCTATTAGAACGATCCTTGTCTTGAGAACCTGATTCTAATTTAAACAATGGAATTTGTGGATCAACAGAAATAACTGAAAATAACTCGCCATTCTTTTGCATCTGTATATGTTGATTGTGGATTTAAGTTGCAAGAATTGTGTCTGTCGCATGGACTCAGACTCATACTACTAGCAGAAGAACCCGACACGTCTTCTGTGATGATTCGAAACATTCACGAACCACAATGGACTCAGACTACTAGCAGAAGAACCCGACACGTCTTCTGTGATGATTCGAAACATTCCGAATCACTAGCAGAAGAACCCGACACGTCTTCTGTGATGATTCGAAACATTCCGAATCACTGCCGTTTTTTCTCTTCCGGTTACCAGGCCTATCATCTATGTCTACGTTTGGTTTCAGCTACTGGAGTGAAATATTTGTTGGAATTTGTGGATCAACTGAAATAACTGAATACAACCGGTCAAATCACACACTATATAAAGTGTAAAGTTATCGTGTGTTGTAGCTTGTAATAGATTAACTAGACCCCTCAAGTTGTCATTCATAACAACTAAGCGTCTGGAGAAGAATATGTTGATATAGGAGAGTTGATGCAATTTTACAAGCATTTTATCGTGTGTTGTAATTTTAATGAAGCAATGAAGATTGAATATGCTGTCACAGTTGTCAAGACTGTTTGTCGGGTTTCCAACGTTCTACAGCACAAGTTCATCACCGGTTTCTACAGCACAAGTTCATCACCGGTTTCTACAGCACAAGTTCATCACCGGTTTCTACAACACAAGTTCATCACCGGTTTCTACAACACAAGTTCATCACTGGTTTCTACAGCACAAGTTCATCACCGGTTTCTACAGCACAAGCACATACACAATTTGTTGGAAGAACCCGACACATCTTCTGCTAGTTACTCTTTTCTTCGATTTCAACAAATCTTTGAAGGTCTTAAGTGATGGACGATTTCAACAATACGTTCACGAATCACAATGGACTCAGACTCATACTACTAGCAGAAGAACATGACACGTCCGGTGATTGTTGATACATGGAAAAACAAGGACCATTCACCTCTTTCAACCTACCAAAACACCAAAATCCGTACCGGTGATTGTTTATCCATACTATTCTTCATAGCCATATTCCCACTCACAAGTTGTTGATACTGAGCTTCCTGATACACATCGTTCGTAAGAAACTTTTCGTGCACTGAACCTTCAGTTGTGTACTCTTCAATCTTCTTGAGTATTTTTCTAACTTTATGCTTGCATCCACCACAGTGAATATTAACTTTGAGTGAAAGAGTTTGGAAACCGGACGGTAATAACGAAGTAACTGTTGGAATTTGTGGATTTCGGTTGGTTCAGAAACTTAACAAGAGAAGCAACTAAAAAAATACAATTGATTTCTCTTCATGTTACGGAGAATTTTCTAGAAATTGAAGGAAAAGGAAAAGATTTGTTGAAATCAAATTTAACAGAGATAACTTAATACAACCGGTCAAATCACACACTATATAAAGATTACAGAGGTTTTTACCATATGTATACGGGCCGTATACGGTTTATACGGCCGTATACTCTTGGTAAAAAAAAATTTTACCGATCGTATACAATGTATACGAACGATGTATACGGGTCGTATATTGTTATACGACCCGTATACTATGGGTAAAAAATGGTAAAAATTGGTTTATTCTCTTTAATCTATTAGAACGATCCTTGTTTTGAGAACCCGATTCTAATTTAAACAATGGAATTTGTGGATCAACAGAAATAACTGAAAATAACTCGCCATTCTCTTGCACCTGTGTCCATCACATGATAGAAGACGTGTCGGGTTCTGCTAGAAGAGTATAAGGATTTTGTTGGTTTGTTTCCAAGTAGGGTTTAGAATGTTTGAAGTATTCTTGGTTCAATACCAACTCTTCTGAAAGACACGAATACAACGTTCATGTATCACAAGGAATGACCGATCTAAGGCAGAGAACCTGATTTAGATACACAAATTCATCACCGGTTTCTACAGCACAAGCACATACGCAATGAAGTGAGATTCTTCAAGTTTGCACATTTTGAGAAAATACCAATGTGTTTGTCAGCTTTGTCAACACACAAAGTGACAGAATGATGTGGAAAAACAAGGACCAGATGTCGATTGTTGAAAGTTTGAACTGATTATTTGTTATCAGGTGAGTTCCAAGCATTTTATCGTGTGTTGTAATTTTAATGAAGCAATGAAGATTGAATATGCACTAGGGTTTTTTTCTCTTCTGGTTACCAGGCCTATCATTTCCGTCTACGTTTGGTTTCCTCAACGAAGAACCATCAGCCATTATCTGCCATTTTTCCTTTGGTTTCTGGTTGATTTTGAGGGTGAGGGTTTTGCATTAATTCCTGCGCTCCAATCATCTGCTTCCTGAATCTGAATCTGAAAGTTAACTAGACCCCTTAAGTTGTCATTTGTAACAACTAAGCGTCTGGAGAAGAGTATGTTGATATAGGAGAGTTGAACCCGACACGTCTTCTGTGATGATTCGAAACATTCCGAATAACTAGCAGAACCCGATCCACTTACATTCGAATAACGCTGAGAATCCACAACGCTTATGGCCAGATTCTTTCCTTCAATCTTGGCAAAATCAATGTCTGCTTGTTTTATTATCACGAAAGTACTGAACAACCGAGATAGGCACAATAACAACAACAGCTTTCCATGATTTGGAGACTAATCGGAATCGAATCAGTGATTTTACTGGAAGCCGTTTGATTATTTCTTGTTTTATTATCACGAAAGTACTGAACAACCGAGATAGGCACAATAACAACAACAGCTTTCCATGATTTGGGGACTGATCGAAATCGAATCATTGATTTTACTGGAAGTCGTTTGATTATTTCCTCTTGGATCTCGAAAGGCACGTTGTCTGACATCTTGATTTTGATTACCAACTCACCATATCAATTTCTAGGTAGTTAACAACGCTAATTAGAAAAAAACGTGATTCATATACACAACGGTCTCTTTGCTTCGTCCACTAGAACTATTTGTGTATGCATTCTTTTGGTAGTTAACAACGCTAATTAGAAAAAAATCTGTAAAATTAATCATATCGATTGCTATAACAGGATGGATGTGACACACACAGATAGATAAGCTGTCACAGTTGTCAAGACTGTTTGTCGGGTTTCCAATGCTCACACAGGGTGATAAACAACGCTGATACGAACACATGTGTTTCGAAATAGGCTTTGTTCTTGGTTTAATGAAGTTACACGTAACATCTACTTATATTGAGAGTTAAACAATGCCCGCCTCAACTGAGATAACGGACATCCATCAAGCTCAAAAAGAAAACTTGTGTTTCCCATAGTCACAAAAGATTGCGGTTTGTATTTCGCATAGCCACCGTTTCCGTAGTAAAAAACGGTTGCGGTTTGTATTTCGCATAGCCACCATTTCCGTAGTAAAAAACGGTTGGGTTTGCACATTCAATCTTCAATACTTCATTAAAATACCACTAGTAGAAGAACCCGACACGTCTTCATGTTACGGAGAATGTTCTAGAAATTGAAGGAAAAGGAAAAGATTTGTTGAAATGAATTTGACAACTATGACAGCTTATTAAAGGTAGCAATCACCTCCAATCATTTCCTTGTCAAATCACACACTATAAAGTTTAAAGTTATCGTGTGTTGTAGTTTGGAAAGATGACCGAATAGAGATCTGAATAACAAACTGTGGAGAACTTGTTTGTGTCGGGTTCTTCTGCTAGTTACTTGATCAACGGACTGATCAGTAACGTTACTCTACTTGTGCTCCGATTTAAGCGGCGTGTTCCGATCAACGTTGTTTAAAGGTGATGAAGAGTTTAGAAACCCTAGAATGATGGTGTTTTTACGGGAAAAATCGTGATAATTGAAAAACATCAATCTATACGGCCCGTATACAGTTATACGGCCCATATACATTTGGTAAACATCAAAAACCTCAGAAATAAATCCATTGAGCCGTATACTTTTTATAAATCGTATACACTTGTATACGGCTCGTATAACTATATACGGGCCGTATATAATAAAATAAAAAAAACATTCTCTGCGCATTTTCCTATTAAAAAACATTCTATACGGGCCGTATATTTTGTATACGGCCCGTATACACTGGGGATGTGAAAATAAGATCTAGGGGGTGTGGGAATAAGGGGGGCCAAAAAAATATCAAGTGGCTGCCGAAGCAGCCTTACGTCCGCGGCCCCTTTGAGGGTGTTTGGTTTCGTTTTTTTTTATGCTAATGTCTCAACTACTTGTATTAATTGCAACCCATTTAAACCCTAATTTTTTCCCCTATACCACTCTAATCTCAGCCACTTTTTCACTTTTGCAACACTAAAACACTCTCAAAATACTCCAAATTCGCAGCTGAATCCAAGCACTAGACAGATTCATACCATCTTACAAAAGTGAGCATAACTCACTCATTTCTTAACCTTTTTGCTTGATTCTTTTTCCTACTTCTTTGGACCGACCTTAGCTTCGATTCCATGGGTTTTTCGCATTAAATAAGTCCCTGGAACTTCGGCAAAAAGGCTCCAAAGTTCACTGTTCATTTCTGATTTCATCTAATCTTTGCTAAACTTGTTCAAACTTGAGTTTAACTCACTCAAACCCACGTCCTTATGCTTATAACCTCTTCCATGGTTAGTTAAGCTTAAAAACGGGGCTAAGACATACAAAATCAGAGGTTAATCCTCAAATACTTTCTGTTTTTGTTTAGGGTTTTTGACCCACAAGTGGTGTTCAAGCTTCAAGCTTGATAAAGGTGTGATTGTGGACCAACTTGGGTTGTCCAACATAGAATCCCCACATTACTTGATGATTTCTCCTGTACATGTTTATTATTCTTGTATTAATATTAGTTCATGACCCTCCTTGTATGTTTTTACATCAAGCGTAGTGGTGAACCATAAGAGGTACCTAAATGGAAGTGACACACCCCGGTTTTCACACGTTTCACCGGTGGGCCCGGTGGGGGAGTATCGTGACGTAGTTGGTAACATTACAGTCAAACAACACAATATTTAAATGCACAGCGGAAGCAAAAGATAGATATATTTCAACTTTAATAAATTGTAATATCAAGTATCACAACAGTCGAAATTAATCCACAGGGGATCCAAAATAAAATAGGAATTATTGTTCAACAGTTTAACATCCAAGCTTGCGGGACTTATTGAGGATGCTAGGAGAAAGCCAGCCTAGTTCGCTTAGTACCTGCACTTAACCTTTTTGGAAAAATACGTCAGTTTACACTGGTAAATACATTCAACCGACACTTTTGAAAAAGGTTTAATAAAATTGATTTGAATGCACGTGGCACCAACTTTTTATAACTTGGGATAATTATTTGAATATAATACTTGTAAACGAATTACATGTTCCTTATGCGTTCAGTAGCCCGATCCGTAGACCGGGTTAAAGATCAATAGACACACCACATTATTTATTCATTTATGCACTGACGGGTGTACGCCTACACCTCGTGCTCAGGTCGTGGCCATCTCGTAAGATGATGCCAAGGATATCCGGGACATGGTCATTAACCCCCCAAAGGCTTTAAGCAAACAAAACATTTCAAAACAGAGCATATCAATGATTTAACCACTAATCGATTAAAGATTCAATGCTGGACCAAGCGGTATTTTATATACCGTATCCCAAGCCCGTATAGGGAAATAAGTTAAAAGTATTTACCTTTGCAAAGTATATTTCACAATCAGCAATTGCAAGTAGCTTTTACCGGGTCTCCTATTCTGGAACGAAGGTTTAATAATAACCTATTAGAATCCTAACGGGTCTTTTAGTTAAGTCTAAACTTAGACCGGTTAGTTTTAACGAAAGATACGGTTCGAACGCACAAATAAGCGAAGACCAGAATAGAATGTGATTTAGGCCCGACAAGTTTGAAGACTTGTATAATATGGGTAATCCAACCACATTCTGGAATTTGAGGTAGAAACGACAAGGTTTGACCCGTTTCGGCTAATTTATGTAAACTAGTTACATAAACCGAACCGAACGCGTAAACGGCGTAACGGGAAACCGTAAGAGTCTTATACAGGTTTCCTAAGTCAATATGCTCTAATTATGTTGTGATATCAGTAGGATACCTTCCATTATGCTCATAACGAGTTTAATCCCATAATACGCCCCGTAGGGGTATTTTGGTCATTTTAAAGTTTATAAAAGAGATTATTTATACTTCTGATGTTCGGGTCTGAGGTAATCAGTAAAACCACTTATTTTAACAAGTTACATCAGTAGGTAATAAGTATTTATGACAAAAATGGTTTTAAATCCAAACTATGCGTTTAATACGCGTATAAAGTCGTTTTAAGCGATTTCTGGGTTATACAGGAAATCTGAGTTTTCTGATCAGGTTATAAAGTTCAAAAATACTTTATTTATTATTTAAAATCAGTAGCAATTGGATTCGTGTCAAAATACTATGTAGAACTCATTTTATGTCCGAAAAGGGTATAATCGGTATTTACCGAATCAAGGCCATAACCGTAGGTTATGAGCAGGTTAAAAATAATTAAAAATCTTTAAAAATCTCAAAACATTATATTACATCAGTGTGTAAAAGGTTTGGTGTCGAAATTCGGGTTTAGATAGGCTTTATGCTAATTGCGCCGTTTAATTAATAAAAGTTTCTTAATTGCGCTATTTAGCATAACTCCTATTCTAGACCTCGAATTGACATGAAATTTTAGGGACATGTTCAGAAATCAGTAACTATGGTTATTGTCCTTTCACATATCCAAAATTCTCGTTTTAAGGTTAAAAGGCATTATGGTCAACTTTTAAGCATATAACGGAAATGTGAAAATGACTCGGATAATCATCGAACCAGCCATAGAGGGTTATACCATCATGTAACCTGGTCCTAAGGGAGTCCTAAGGCATTTCTAAGTCATACTAAATCGGGTCAGAACTGAAGTCAAAGCAAAAGTCAAAGTTTTGCGACTTTCGGTTCCGAACCGGGTCAAAACAGTAAATGGTCGGATCAAACAAGTTTAGACCAGTTATAATACTTATTATCAAGTTATATGAGTGATAAAACAGGTTACATGCCATCTACATTGTTAATTATGCGTTAAATCGAAAATTAAGGTTCTGTTGACTTTTTCTAAGCAACTTTGACCCGACATTTGAACTAGTTAGAGTGGGAATCAGAGGGTGCCCTTTTAAGAGTTTAATGCCCACATAATTTCCAACATATAACTACCTTTGATTCGACTAATCACTGGACCATTTGTGATTAATCGTTAAGTCAACCGTTAATTACGACAGTTTGACTTTTAAGCAAAAACTTAACTAAGAAGGGTTAAGCACACTTACTGAAGTCTAATGAACGACCAGAGATGCTTAGAGGAGGCATTTGTGCTCCAGAAAAGCTCCAGAATGCAGGAATGAGGTGTGATCATTTGTTACAACATGAATGGCCTTATATAGTGTTCTTAGATGCATAAGATCATGACAACTAAGCCTATAATGGATCCCAGATCATCAACAAGTGTCCCTAGTGCCTAGGAGTCGTTTAGGGGTCCCCCATGCTGAGAAATAATGGCTTAAGTCAGTTAAAACACCAAACAGTGCTGCTGCCAACGTTTTCTGCATCTGGGCGTTTGACGCGGCCCGCGTAAAGTCCTTCTAACCTTTACGCGGCCCGCCTGAATCCTTCTGACAGAAACAAATCATTTTACTACTGGCGCAGCCCGCGTAAGCCCTTGCTAACTCTTACGCGGCCCGCCTGAGACCTGCTGTAAGATTATCAAATCTTTTACATTATTGCAGTTGGCTCTTGGCTTTTCGGAGGGGTAACTTTGCATTTTGGGCCTTTCTTATTTATGTATAAGGGCCTCGTGACTTTTACCCGTCTTGTTAAGTCCTCGGTTACTTTATTACTACCCGAAAAGTCTTAACTTTCAACGTTGACGCTTTCAACCCCTCATGTACGAATTCGATCATAACTTTCTCATTTGATAACGAAACTTTATGAAATTTATATCGTGCATTCTAGTGAGCATAATTTACCATTACAAAGCCTCGGGTTTGATAAAGGGTCACTCAGAGGTATAACTTAAACATGTTGACACATTTAACCCCTGTAGTTTGTAATTCCTCACTTTCTTCCACATTTAGTTCCGTATGATCCATGATTCATTCGTTTGAAGGTACGAGCATCATGTAGGGTTACTGTACCCTTGAATTCACATACTTTCTATGTTTGTCAACTTTAGTCCCTCTGTAGTATTCTTTAACACGTTCAAGCTTATGCCACGTATCAATACTTTATAGGACGTGAATTTTCGAGGTGTTACAGGAAGCTTGTTCTTCCTACCTCCTACATGAATTCTATGACACAATAGAGGTACCTAAATGAAGATTAATCTTCTACCTCATGCTTGATTATTGGACTAAATAATACATATAATACTTATACATATATTTACCATTCGAACTCTTGATGGTGGACTTGTGTTCATTCGTCAAAGTAGTAGAAATACATCATCCAAGACATAAGACTTGTTACGATTCTAATGAGTATACTACTCATGAAAACATTAACCCTTGAGGTTTCATAGTGTCAAGAACAAGTACTTGATGTTGAAGGATGATTACTTTCGTATACATATGTTCTCATGTTTTAATTTCTTAAATCCTTAATCTACCGTTAATCTGTCACACCCTGGCTTTGCGGAAGCGTGGGTTTATTTGGTGTGACTTCTTAATACCATAGCTTAATCACAACAAAGCTATATGATAGTAAACATGATCATCCATTACTTCAAGTTTTAAAATAAAAATACCACAACATTGTTTTAAAGTTGGCACATGCAACGAGTTACAACCCAACAAAATAAAAACATTGTTCATAAGACACAACCACAAACATTAAATAAACACCGTTTAAGACTTGTGACTCGTCCAGGCAAAAGTCACAACCCCTAAACGTGGATGACATCACTTCTCCTACGTAGCATGAAGGCATAGCATACCTCGCCAGATCCCTAATTCCCTGAAATACATGTAAGTTGAAAAATCAACAAAAATGTTGAGCGAGTTCATGTGAAAATGAGTATGTAAAACCTTTGTAATACATTTGTAAGTATAAAATCCCTGGTATGTAGCAAATAAGAAAATATGAGATCACCAATGGTTTGCAAGGCCATTGATATATGTGAAGTGCAGTAGGAAGACTCAAACCTAGCAGATTTTTGCGTCGGGCTCAAAGTCACCCCGAGGTCCGTTCAGTTGGGCCTGGAGTTGGGCTCGCTCACCCAGATAGATCTACCGCTAATGACCCTCGGTCCTACAATGAGGATTAATGGCCTCTAGTTTCCGCCTACCCACTCACATGATCTAAGTAGTAACCTTCCTTACGCTAACCATACCATGTAAAAAGTATCCGTAAACATTGTAACATGTATTTCACCCCCGAAGTATAAAAACTGAAAACAGTTAAGAGAAAAGGGGGACATGAACTCACTGAAGTGCGTCTCGAAATAGTAAATCCCAATCAACCTGCTGCGTGACGACCTACACGTACTAACTTCTATTAGACGGACGGTCGTGCATTGGCTTAAGGTTTAACGTCTTTGGGAAATAGTTAGGCAACTATTTCGTATTTACACTTCTTAATTATTTAGTAAATATATTCCTTCCTAATGATGGTGGTTTTAATACATGTGTGTTTTATAATTCCGAAAATATATTTTTAAGTCTCACTTAAAGAATATATTTTATTTCATTTGTCTAAAATAGTCTATCTCCAAAATATACATATTTTTCCCAAAAATATTATATTTTTCTTCATACTATTTCCAAAATAATACTTTATCAAAATACACATTTAAGAGTATTTTCGAAAATACATAAGTTACATTTTAAAGTTCGTGTAGTAATAATTATACCGGTGTAACTTAAATATTTATTTGTGAAGGCGTTGGTATTATTTTGGAGGTCGTAACCTCATGATATTTTTCAAGTTATATTATTTTTACTCTAAAAATAATATATAGTTCACAAAATAATCATAAAATCACACAAGCGTTTTACTATGAAACTAGTGCTAATACCCGCGAATTTCGCGTTGTTGATAAATGATACGTCTCTTTTTTTAGGAAAAAAAGTTAGTTTAAACTGATCATAAAAGAAACTGTATGCATGGACATATTATACAAATCTGAATTGAACTTTAAAAAACAATGAAAGCATCGTACGATAGATCGAAATTAACAAAACGATAAGTAAACAAAGAAAATATGTTTTTTTGGAGTGACATATAAATTAAAAAGCCTATTACTCTAACATTTCTGCTTGCTGGAGCTTCGTAAACAATAACTTCGATGTCGTTCTTGACCAATTGAAAAAACAATCATCACCTAATGAAATACGTTCGGCTTCAATGATATCATGCCATCCAACAACAGCATACCTATCATAAGAAAAATATAATGAAGAAAATTTTGTTAGTAATATATGGAAATATGTTTAAAAATAAGGAAAAATAAATTAGTAAATAACATGAGTAATGCATTCACAAGCCTTGTTTGACCATCAATATTCCGCGTACAAAGACTCTTAACCCAATTATTTCCTTCAACAACTTTAATCTTTATTTCAGAAAACTCATCTAAACCACCTAAGTTAGTAATTAATTTCGGAAGGATCTACATTTGATAACAACGATAAAATTTGTAAAGTTTATGAAATAGAAACAATAATTGAAGATAATAAATTAAAGATATAGACAAATAGTATAATACCAATTCAGGTGTTACTGTCATTGCAAAGAAAATGATAGTTAGGATCATCACTTAGTTGTAGATAACCTTCGACATTGCTAATATGTTCGTATTCTTGTTGAATCAAAGGAGCGTTGTTTAACAAAAGTTTCCAACCATGTTTATTGAATATAATGATATTAAAATGTGTCGAATCCTTTAATTCAAAAGATAGAATATCACCATGATTTAACCGAAGATCTTCTATATCACCATGATTTAAACCAAAATCCATAGCGATATGATGGATTTTGGTGGAAATGTTATTACTGCTTGTGATGTTTTGGTTTGTTGGTTAGTAGTTTACTGTTAAAGACAATTATCACTATATGATAGTGATGGATACCATTATTTTGGATATAAGTTTTAGTGGTATGTTTTGATAAGTGATTATTGATGTTCATAGATAGTTTTAACTTAAGATTTGGTTGTTTGTATGTTATTTATATTATTGTATAAGTTTGAAGTGACATTAGTTAAACTTTTAATGCATCTTGAAACTAAGAAAAAAACAATACAAATGAATATCATAAGACAAAAAATAAAACACTCAATGTTCGGAAACTAAAAGTAAAATAAGTAGCCTATAAATTTGTAAATATCTCTTTGTATACAACATTAGTAGTTTTATTCGTAATCTTCCCGTCAACATCTAAAACTAAAAGTTTTAAGCCGTCCATGATTTTGACTCTTGACAGTGCCACGTAGAGTTGTCCATGAGTAAAAACAGGCTGCCTTAGAAACAAACCAACTTTCGATAGTGACTGCCCCTGGCTTTTGTTTATTGTCATGGCAAAACAAACTGAAACTGGAAACTATCTTCTTTGTAGCTTAAATGGTATTCGTTTGTCTGATGGTGACAAACTAATGCGTGGAATAAAAGTTCTAGTTCCAGCATTACTTCCAGAAATGACCTTTGCTTCAATAACCCGATCACCAAGTGTAACGACTTGTAATCTTGTACCATTGCATAGACCATTTTTCTGATCTAGGTTTCGTAAAAGCATTATTGGAATACCAACTTTTATAACTAATCTGTGATTCGGCATACCTGAAAATTTTAGACAAGCGTTTTACTATGAAATATATATTCTAAATATATATTTAACAAGTTTTATTTACGAAAATCCACCTCCGACACTTGGTTATTTTATAATAAAAATCATGGCGAATTTTGTTTGGAAAAACAAGTTAAAAATATATTCATAACACTTGTCACAAAAATATTTCCAAGTGTTATATTTCTGGAAAAATTTCGCCAGAGTTTCCTCTGTAACTGGAGGTGGCCACGCTTACTAGCGTATCATTTTCTTTTAAAAATTCAATCAAACAATTTTCCAACCATCAATATTCATTATTCAAACATCAAACTAGTAAAAAATAAGTATGAATCGCAAACTCATGAACTTGTAAGTCTTGTAAAAATACTTAGTAACTTTCCAACATATTTAGTAGGTTTCGTTATCTTTAAAAACATGTTTAGTTTCGTACAAACTTTGTTTTCAAAGAACATGTAATTTTACAACTTCTAGTCAAAAGTTATGAAAATATTTCTTTATTAAATCTTTTTGTTAAACAAGTGTTTACACACTTGTTTATTCACTAAAATGCTCTTAGTTTGTGTAAGATACGGGTTTTAAACAAGACTTGCATCTTACACTTGGTTCTTCCGAAAAACCACTTGTAGATCTTTAGATCTACAAGTTTAGAACCTTATTTTACAAGAAAATCCCATTTACACAAGTTCATGTTTTGTGAGTGGAAGAGTTCATCATCTTACAACTTTTTCACTTAACATATCACTAGTTCATGTTTCATGAACATGATCTAGGTGGTTAGATGATGATTCGTCCCACTATTAGCAACTATCATAAAATAATCATAACTAGCCAAGTTTCATAAGATTTACACCACTAGTTACTCTTTATCCATCTAGTTCATCATTCTTTCAAGACTTTATGTTTTGATCTTATATGTTCTTGAGTTTTAACCGTTAAATATCTTATTAACCACTTTAAACATTAACAAGAGAGTGTTTAGAAGCACTTACTACTAGCTCGTGGCTAGGGAAGAATCAAAGCGTAAACAAGGTGGATAAAAGCAATGTAGAAAGGTTCTTGAGATTCCGAAAGCACCGGGTCTCCTCGTATGTCACCTTGCACCTTGGGATGTATGTGGAATAGCTAGATTGAAACTTGAAGGTGATGGTGGGTGTGTATGTGTTCTCGGCCGAACACTAGGCAAGAGGGAGAGAGAGAGAGCAATTTTTGTTAAGTGTTTTGTAAATGAAATGTTCTTGTCCACTAAGCATATTTATAGACCATCATCCTCTAATAACCACTAGGTAACGTGTTCTCATGATATTAGGCAAAACTAATAAAATAATCAAACAAATGAGGGTGTGTCCCCACCCTTGGGGACCGATCGGATGATGGGGGGGGGGGGTTATAGTTGGATTTCAATTGGATGGTTAAGGATTAGTTAGTTTAGTTAGGGATTTAAATTGGTTATTAGTGTGTTATGTAATATAACGGGTGTTAGGGTGTTCGGGGACCCTAACTAGCTCAGAAAAGGATAAACAATGTCATTGACAATATTTTTATGTTCCGGGTAAAGTCCGATTGTTCGGTTGGATATTGATCCGTTAAAGTGTCAAGTAAAGCTTTAAAGTGCTTTTTATAGTGTTTTTAGTGACACAATTAATTCCCGACACTTTAGAAAGTGTCTAGTATCGTTTTCCCAAGTTTTTGCACTTTACTAGTTAAGTTAAATGCTAAATTTTTGTATAAAGTGCAAGATTTTGTATTTAAAGCATGTTTTAGGCACATCCGGTCACTATAACTATCACCTAGTGACGCAGTTTTACAATCCTCACCTCCCTACACTCCCTACTAGTGTAGTAATCTATTCCCGGCTCATACTGGCCACAGAGACAGTGTCTGTCTAGTGCTGGCAATGTCAGCATGTTTACTGGGTTATCCGTTCATTGTGCTAACTGTGCTTTTGTGCATCAAGTTTGTCACTATAGTTTTGTGTGTAATAAATGGAGTGACAGCAATAAAGTATGATGCATGAATATGTATGTATCAGAAATCACGAAGCAGTTTAACCACAATTGTAAGCAAGCACAGTAATTAAGCATTAATTAAATATTAATTAATTTGTACGGATACCTGTTTTGGTGAGGGTTGTCACATAATCTCCGTTACTCATACACTTTGTTTCTTCGCGTAGAAGGACTTGGTGTTCCAACCTCCTAATCAACAACAACTCACTAGTGGATTCACAAGTAGAAGACTTGCAAAACCGTGAGTATACTCGCAACCCCCCTTTTTATGTTTACCACTTTTTGGGGTGTAAAATGTTACTTTATTAAAACACACTTAAAGTTATTCTTTATGCAATGCACGAAAACAATCCTTATACATGAATGCTATGTTATGATACTTGATGCTTACGTGGATCATACTTATGTGATATGTTTTAGTCATTAGCTTTCACGAGCCTCCATTTGACATGTATAGCGCTATAGGAGTAACGCACCGCCTCCCTTAAACTTGTGGTCATGTCGAATTAACTAAACTTTCTTGCGTAAACAGAGGATTGGCTAGAAATATTGCATGCCATGTTAGATTGATCTTGTATAAACTAAGTTGCCATGTGGATTCGTTTTTAAAATTTTACACTTATACTTATTCTTAAACTTGTATACTCGCCTTTGCTTTTGCATTGAATTGTATTTTAAACATGTTACAGGTTGACGATTGATGATGCTATGAAAATGGATTAGCAATGATGCCTAGATACTCACTTAGACGTTTAGGTTTAAAGTGTTGTATCAATTTTGTTATGTTATGTTGAACAATGTTGTTATTTGAATTTCTTGTAATGTTTTGACAATTAAATTATGAAATGAAATCGGTTGAATTAAATATTGCCACAAATAATGTTATGAAGTCTCTTACAATCTAGAACTAGTCCCACTCCGATGATTCCGCCGTTGGTTGGGGTGTGACATATAAGGCTACACACATTTAGTCTAAATAAATGTTAAATGGTAAAAAGTCCATACAAATATTTCTAACACAAAATTGTTATATATAATTGAGAACTTTGTTTCCTTTAATTCAAGTATGGCATTATTATGTTTTTTTAGAGTTGTATCATAAAAGCGAGAAGTTTATTATCTTTTACTAGTATTAAGCCCCTGCATTGCAACGGTTGTCAGAAAACTGTGTTAAGTAGTAGCAATACTATACCATTGTCAGCGACCACCACATCGGAAAAGCTCATAAAACAAAATAAATAAAAAACGGGAAAAAAGTAACGCCGAGCGAAAAGCAGACGTAAAATCTTTGAATCAAGCACGCTCGTTGCTGAGAAATTAAACCGAAACGTAAAACATAGAAAAAAATAACTAAGTCCATCCAGGACCCGCGTGTTGGATGAGTTTGTCAAACGTAAAAAAATAGATGTGACGCGACGTGCCCGTCACACGGGAGAAATATACGAAAAAATGTTGAACCCCACACGCATGTTGCGGTGCGTTAACTCACAAAATTTAGAACGAAACGCAAAACTTGGGAAAAATGAAAAGTATAGTGGACCAAAATTGAAAAAAAAGGAGTTGGGATTAAATTGAAAAAAAAATGAAAAACTTTGGGTTAAAAGTAAAAAAACAAAGAGTCTAAATTGTATAATTGAAGTTATTTATTAATTTTAGATAAAGATAATGATAAAAATAAGTGATATCTATATATTGGTTATTAAATAATTATTAATTAATATTAAAATAAATTTATTAAACAAATATAAATAAAATTTATAAAGTTGAAGGAGAGAATGTCATGTGGCATTATTTGAAATCTTTTATTATAAGTTAGATTAGATATAGTTGTGTGCTTAGATCATTTGCACAATGTAGTTAAATCATTTTATAATAAGGGAGCAAATATGTGTCTAATGAAATTATATGGAATTGATGAATGCTATTGATTATGCATCTACAATGTGTGGTATATAGAAAATTTATAAACTAGTCAAACTTTTGGATTTGGATCATGAAATTTTAAATGAACTATTACCCGAATCCTAAACACTTAAATGTATCTATGGACCAAATACATATTTGTATTGCATCAATGTATGTGTAAATTTGATACGTTTCAATTAAAGGTAAATTTTGAAAAGCTTATGAAAACAGGGACGTTATGGTCATTTCAAATAAACTAACAGAATAACTGGATGATGTTAGTGACGGTGGACTGTAATTGTTACAAAAGTGAAAGTACGCAGACTTTTTAGCAATTTTTAAACTAATGGACTGTATGGTTATTTTCAACAAACCACAAGGACGAAACACGTAATTAACTCGTGAGAAAATCTTGTTTCCTCTACTATTAGATAAAACATATTCAAAAATCATGTGACATTTTTTCTTTAATTACAAACACACACCTTTCTAAAATTTACTCCTAAAGTCCACATATTGTATAGGAAAATTGTTCAAACAATAAAACAAAATACCACTTTATTGTTTCCTAATACGGATTACAAATCAGAAACACGGTGAAACTAGTAAACATATGACACTTGTTCTTGAAAACTACAAATAGAATGGAAACAAAATGAAAATTCCAAACATAATGAAAACTAATGGAAGTAAACAAAATGAAAACTGCATTTACTTTTATGTCTTTTGTATTATTTTCTTACAAACCAAACAAAAGCAATCAATTAAACTAGTTGGTAAAAAAAGAAAAGTTGAGTACTACAAGTCGTGTCTTTTCCGTTCGATATGTGGTTCTTACCTAAACTCTACTGCACCACAATAGGTATACTTGCCTGTTGTGTGTCTTAAGTCTAAGAAAAAAACATTTCTTTTAATTTTAAAATCTTGATAACGTGTTTAAAGTATCACTTAAAAATCACTACTAACACAAGCATATCAACATGTACACAGTATACATGAAACTAAAACTGAAATCGTCTTCACATTTGCAAATTTTAATAACAATTGCATGTTTTACTGTTGTATGGATCAATTTTTTGTCATATCCTGTGAGTTTTATATGATACCATTTATTTGTCGTAGTTTACAACCAGGCCCGTTTCTAAACAATAACATGATAGACCATTATAAATAAAGTTTCATGGAACATGGTGATAAACACTAGTTTAACAATCAAGCCTCTAACATTAGTCAAATAAGAATATCCATAATGTAAGATTCGTATGATCAACTTTCCTAATGGGATGAATCGAGTGTTGTACGAATCTATCCATAATGGACCTATCATTTATATAATTATATAGTCACCATGCGATATGTTCCAGCCATAGACAATTCTCCCGCTACATATGCTTTAATAAAACTATAACCTATAAACTTTTGTAGTGCTAAGGAGCTCAAAGAAGCATAACTTCATAAGAAAGCCAAATCACTCCTCATTATGGTTATTTCTAGTGACATATTTCTAAACGTAAATTCATGTAACTATGCTAAACAAATTTCGGATGAGTTGGAGAAACTATTTGTGTAACATTTGTGCTTGAAATCATTATGAACAGTTCAATTATCAATAAAACAATGTTATTTGATCCCAATATTTGTTTGGTTATGTTTTACATTTTTCATGTTTTGACTTTTGTTCGATTTTAAACTCTACATCGCTTTCTGGAGAATTATACGCAAACTGGTGCGTAAACGTACTCAGTTTAATGCGACAAATACTCCAGAACATCAACATATACCTAACATACCTTAAATAACCTTTACATAACTTAGAAATAAGTTTTGAAGGCTTTGGTATGGCAAAAACAAGTTAATTCGCCTACAGGGACTAAATTTGACAAACTGCGAAAGTATGCCAATTTAAACTGTAACATAAATTCTGGAACATGACCATAAGTTAAACATACCATAAATATCCTTTACATAGCTTATAAATAGGCTTTGAGGTGTTCGGTGTGCTAAAATAAACTTTTGGGTCATTCAGGGACTAAAAGTGTCAAAAATTGCATAAGTTTGCACTTTCGCGCATAACTTACGTTCTGAATACATCTGGACATCCAAAAATTTATGTAAGTATCATAATATTATGCCTTAGTGTTTGGCATGAGAAAAATCCATTCGTCACGCATTTTGGATCGTTTTTCGCGCTTATGCGCATTCCGTCGTAATTAGCCAAACATCATGATCGTACGACCAAACGAACCGACATCCGGCATATTTTGAGCATGTTTCATGTCCACAATGTTTAAGCATCATTTTAGGGCCTTGAAGTTGGCTTAACGGGCCTTAAACATGTCGGAAAAGGCTTTAAACACCAACAGGGACTGAAACTGCCATTTTCCAAAGTTGGCTGCAGATCAGGACACCCAGGCGGGGCGCGTAAGCCCTGTCTGAACCTTACGCGGGCCGCTAGGCCCCCCCAGATATGCAGAAACTCGTTTTCACAGCTGTTAGCAGCCTTTCAACACTCCAAAGGCCAATGCCTCTTGCAAATCTCTGGGGTTGGGTCATATTGTGATACCATAACATCTTGACACTTGTACGGATGAGATTCAAGCACGTAAATCGATAAACGGTCCTAACGGTCTTGCATATCCTATAAATACCCCCCCCCATTCTTGCAAAAACCCACAAATCTGATCTAAAAGCTCTAAGTTGAAGCCATTGCTTCATACCTGAGCTCCTGGATCAAGATTAGCTTTCGGGGACCCTTCGTAAGTGTTCTTTCGTTCTTTTATCGCTTCTTGAGTCCGAAAGTCGAACTTTGTTCGACTTTCTACATTGACCAGTTTATGGTCAATGCGAAGTTCGTTTGAACTTCATAACGTGAGCGTGATCACGATGGTTATAGTCCATAGTGACTATACCTACTGATTACCACGTTATCTAGGCTCAGTGCCGAGTCGTAGTTTCGGCCAAAATACGCGTTCTTGCGTATTTTGTAATCAAACTACCCATAGGTATCAAAACCGTTTGTTTTGATACCAAACCTGTTTTCTAAACTTAGTTAAGCATGTTTTAACATGCTTAGCTCGTCACTTTTAGTTTAGTGCTTATATAGGGTCGTAAGGTAAGCGATCTAAACAATCGCTTATACTTTCGAACCCGGCCCATTTGGTCGATCTTTAGGATCCGACTAAACGCATTAGGTGACCATAGTTGTATAGGGAATAACCTTCCGAGGTTATACCTTATGGTCACATCATTTGAGTAGTTGTATGATAGGTACTATATATGCCTTAGGTAAAATTACCAAAATGCCCTTTTTACGCCAAAATTCATATTAAGCATATGTAATATAACTTTTGATATCTAAACTGATTTGGCAACAATATTAGACATGTTAAGGCATATTTTACTTATCATAGGGCTAGTTAGGCGTTCCGAACGCGTTTTACGCGAACGACGCATTAAAGTAGCATAGGCTACCTAAACGGGCCGTAATGGGTCGTAAGCACTTAGGTTAGGTTTCATTTTAGTATGTAGGCTTTGTTAAACCATATTACATGAGTTTCCATACTCGTTTGGTTTACGAACCCTCATTCTATCCAATCCTCCGATTTAGGTCCGGTATATTAACATAGTTACCTATATTAGGTGCCGTTTGATATCCGTGATCTCTAGCATTGTTTGGTTGTTACACAAGGACTCCTAAGCAATCTCAAGTGAGTACATAGACCCCTCTTTTACTGTTTTCCAAACTGTTTTGGGGTGAAACACATATGCCTACTTGTTACTTTCGTGCTTTCCTGTTTTCACATCATATACTTGCTATGCTCATTAGTACACTATTAGTGCATGATTTACATTACATTGTTTCGCTATGTATGTTTACTTAGCATACTTAGTACATTGTTTTACTTTACATTTCTGCTATGTATGTTGACTGATAGCATGCTAGCACATTGATTTACACGACATTTCTGCTTTGTATGTTAACTTAGCATACTTAGTACATTGTCTTCATATAACATGTTTACATTTGCTATAACATTTGGTTTGCACAAGCAGGACTTGTATACGTTCATTAACATTAGCTACGCCGCTCGGTAGTAAGTAGTGGTACCATAGGACTTGACAAATCCCATTCTTGACATCCCGGGTTTGTTTGGATGTAAGGAATGACTGAATCCGAAAACATTTCTTTTGATAACCTTGACTTAGGGCTATCCGACTGTCTCAAGGCTTGAATGTATGCGTTAACTTACCACATATATTTGTATGTATCAATGTAACATGCTTTTACTTTGCAAAACATTTCTTTTTGATATATTCAAAATACTCTGTTTTGTACATTTTCTACATTTGGTTATGTGACAATACTGTATTTACAATACATAACATTTGTTGCACATTACTCGACTACATTTGGACTTTTTAACATTTGCCAAGGTTTATACAAGGACTTTTGACAAATTGGTTTAAACATAGACATTATACATTGATTGGTTGGTTTGAGTGACTTAAGTAACGAGATGTGAGTAGTATAATACAAACATGGTAAATACGCCACTGGTACTTTTTATATATAAGTGTTTGTATTATATTACATATCATAGCGTTACTTAAATTATTCCTTTTTGACTTATACATTTTACACAAGTAGCCCGTTTTCACAAGGCTTTGGTTTGCAATACAGTTTATTTTATACAACTCATTTTACTTGGTTATTCATTTAACCATACATTATTCTTTTATCTATACATATCATTTGATTTTATCGCTTTTAAACGATTTACAAAACAAAACAATTTACAAGGTTCATGACTGAATTTCATTAAACAGTTCTTAAATCTTAAGTCGTGAATCCTATTTTCACAAAACCTATGTATCTCACAGGCATTTTTGTGCTGACGTACCTATTTTCACATGTGTTTTCAGGAGCTTTTGCGTAGGACGATGATCATGACACTAGGGTGGACCTGTACCTTAGAGACATAAAATGAGTTAACTATGTTATGTACTCTTGGTTTTCATGTTTAAGACAATGTTACTCTATTGTTGATAAATAAAACGTAACTTTGTATGCTATGGTTGTGAAACAATTAATTCTGTTACAACACTCCCTGACGTTTCCGCCACGTTTGATTGTTCCACTTGGTCGGGGTGTGACAGAAGAGTTGGTATCAGAGCCAATGGTTATAGGGAATTAGTTTATTAGTAATACTTTGACCTAGACTATAACTTTCTAGGACCCTAACACAAGTTATCTTGTGTTTAGATTTTTAAAACATGCACTTCACCTATCCTTAGGTGATAACCACAACGAGAACATCATTTCCGAATCCGCTTTGAAAAATTAATCATTTGTTCTAGGATGATTGATTACTAGGTTTTGAACCCTCTGTTATATGGTTTTGAACCCCTTTGAATTTTCAAAAATCTCGTCAAAGTTTTGGGTCTTAATAGTGTGAACACGTGCAAACTGGAAGAGTGAATGCATGTACCCTGGGTTTTTCTGTCTAAGGCTAGAGTGTTTGTACAAATCCACATAATCGGACCAGTCACTCTTACCTGGGAACTCTTGGGGTGAGTGTTCGCTTATACGCGAGCATGTCTTCGCGATACATTATTTTTGACCCATTTACTTTGATTAAACACTGTGTGTCGCTTGTTTGCTTTGCGATGCTGACGAATGACCACCATCTTTACTTTTGTTGAAATTGTTTTATCTCATTCTCTTCATCCAATCATCTCACTCGTTTCCTTTCATGTTTTCCTCTTTTAGAATGCCTCCTCGACGCGAAAACCAGATAGCGACTGCCGAACTGGCAGAAATAATTGCGCAGCAAATGGCTGCTCAATTCCCAAACCTCTTTGCTCAATGGAACCAAGCCAACAAAAACAACAATGCTCCATGCAATTTCGAGAATTTTAACTCGGCTAAACCACTCAAGTTTAGTGGTTCTGAGGGAGCAACTAGGCTTCTTCAATGGTTCGAGAGCATTGAGAATACTTTCCGTCACGTGCAGTATCCTGACAATCGCAAGGTCGAGTTTTCCTCAAGTGTGTTTCAGAAAAGGGCTCTTACGTGGTGGAACGGGGTAATGAGAGACCATGGTGCAGAAGTTGCTCTAGCACAGACATGGGCTGAACTTAGGGCCCTTATGATGAGGGAGTTCTGTCCTCGTCATGAACAGCGAGCTTTGGAGAAAGAGTTTGATGACTTAAAACAATACAGTGGCGAGCACCGGGCATATACTGATAGGTTTGAGGAGTTGAGTCTGCTTTGCCCAACAATGGTTGCCCCACTCGACAAGGCTATCGAAAGGTACACCGGCGGCCTACCTGACTCGGTACAAGACATCGTTACTGGTAGTAACCCTACCACACTCCGTCAGGCGATCGAGTTAGCAGCGACATTGACTGAGTCGCAGGTTCGAAAGGGAAAGCTGCACAAAAAGGGTGACAAGGGTAAGAAGCAGGCGTCTGACAGAGAAGATAGCAAGAAAGGTCAAAACAAGAAGGGAAAGGATTCTGGTTCTCCAAGGGGGTCTAGGAAGCGAAAGGCTTCCCAAAACTATGCCGTTACTACACAGGCTCAAGCTGCACCAAATCAGCCTGCGCAACCACTAGCCAAGAAGCCTTATCTTGGCAATGCACCTTTGTGCAACAGGTGTAACGGCCATCACCCACCACATCTTCAGTGTCGTCAATGCACCAACTGTGGAAGAAATGGTCATCTTGCTGCCACCTGCCGCATTCCTGCTAACCAGAATCAGGCAGTTCAGAACCCAGCCCAACAAATTGCTCAGCCTCTTGCTCAGCAACAAGGTCAAGCTGCACGACCTCATTTTCCTCCTGGTTCATGCTACAATTGTGGGGATCTGACCCACTACATAAACCGGTGCCCAAGGCTAGCCGACCAGAATCAGAATCAGATTCCAAATCAGAATCAGGCTCAGGCTCGAGGTCGAGTCTTCAACATGAACGCACAAGAGGCACAAGCAGATGATAATGTGGTGAACGGTACGTTCTTTATTAATAATCAGCCAGCATGTGTTCTTTTCGGTTCAGGTGCCGATAAGAGTTTTGTGTCTTTATCGTTTGAGCCATTTCTTCGCGTGTCTAGAACGAAACTAGGTAAACCATTGACAGTAGAAGTGGCTAGTGGTGAGCCCATTGTTCTTGATTCTGTTCTCCGCAACTGCCAGTTGAACCTTAACAACCATCTTTTTCCTATTGACCTCACGCCTATGCAACTTGGAAGCTTCGACGCTATCGTGGGTATGGATTGGTTAGCCAAGCATCATGCAGAGGTAGTTTGTTTCGAGAAGATCATTCGTATGCCGCTTTCGATAGGTGAGATCCTACAAGTTCGTGGTGAGAAACCTGCTGGTGGTCTCAAACTCATGTCTTGTTTTAAAGCTCGGAAGTATCCGCGAAAGAACTATGTGGCATTTTTGGCACATGTTGTAGCAGATAAGGGCACAGGTAAGTCTATTCAAGATATTCCTGTTGTACGGGATTATTCCGAAGTATTTCCTAAAGAGTTACCTGGTCTACCCCTAGCACGCCAAGTCGAGTTCCGTATTGATCTCGTACCTGGTGCAAATCCCATTGCCAGAGCTCCCTATCGTCTTGCACCGTCTGAGATGCAAGAATTGTCTAAGCAGCTTCAGGAGCTCTCTGACAAAGGTTTTATCCGTCCTAGCTTTTCACCTTGGGGTGCTCCCGTGCTTTTTGTCAAAAAGAATGATGGATCTTTTAGGATGTGTGTCGATTATCGTGAGCTTAACAAGCTTACCATCAAGAATCGATATCCCCTACCTCGCATCGATGATCTCTTTGATCAGTTACAGGGCGCTTCTTATTTTTCAAAGATTGATCTGCGACCTGGATATCATCAACTTCGTGTGCATGAAGAAGATATTCCCAAGACAGCGTTCCGCACTCGTTATGGGCATTATGAGTTCACAATCATGCCATTCGGTTTGACTAATGCTCCTGTTGTTTTCATGGACTTGATGAATAGGGTCTGCAAGCCTTATTTGGATAAGTTCATCAACGTTTTCATTGATGACATTTTGATATATTCTAAGACGCGAGCTGATCATGAGCAACATCTTCGTCTTACTTTGGAACTCCTAAAGAAAGAGCAACTTTTCGCCAAATTCTCCAAGTGTGAATTTTGGCTTAAAGAAGTACAATTCCTAGGACATATTATCAATGAACAAGGTATTCATGTAGATCCCTCCAAGATCAGTGCGATTAAGGACTGGGATACGCCTACTACTCCTACTGAAGTTCGTTCTTTTCTTGGTCTTGCGAGTTATTATCGCCGCTTCATTAAAAATTTCTCAAAGATTGCAGTTCCTCTAACTGCTCTAACTCAGAAGAACAAGCCGTTTGATTGGGGATTCAAGCAAGAGGAAGCGTTTCTGACTTTGAAACAAAAACTTTGCGACGCGCCTGTTCTAATTTTGCCCGAGGGCAATGATGATTTCGTCGTTTATTGCGATGCATCTAAATTAGGTCTTGTCTGCGTCCTGATGCAAAGAAACAAAGTCATAGCATACGCATCGAGGCAGTTGAAGATACATGAGAAGAACTACACCACTCATGATCTTGAGTTGGGTGCAGTTGTCTTCGCTCTTAACATTTGGAGACACTATTTGTACGGAACAAAATGTGTGGTTTTTACTGACCACAAAAGTCTTCAGCATATCTTCAATCAGAAAGAACTCAACATGAGGCAACGACGTTGGGTGGAGCTTCTAAACGACTATGACTGCGAAATTCGCTACCATCCTGGTAAGGCGAACGTCGTAGCCGATGCTTTGAGTCGCAAGGAACATACTAAGCTTCATTATGTTCGTGTCCAATCTGATATTCAAGCTCGATCCGATATCCAAGCCCGCATTTCTCAGGCTCAACACACTTGTGTTTCACAAGATTTGATGGATAAGGAATTTCCTTATCACATAACGCCTGCTCTTGAACTGAAGGACAATGGATCGTATTACTTCATGGACCGTTTGTGGGTCCCAAGCCAAGACGATCTTCGTACCTTGCTTATGGATGAAGCCCATAAATCTCGTTATTCTGTTCATCCTGGCTCAGATAAGATGTATAAGGATCTTCGTAGTCAGTATTGGTGGCCTGGTATGAAGAAAGACATTGCCTTATATGTATCAAAATGCCTTACTTGTCTTAAGGTTAAGGCTGAACATCAGCGTCCTTCTGGTTTATTGGAACAACCAGAGATCCCAGTTTGGAAATGGGAAAACATTACTATGGATCTCATTACTAAACTTCCGCGCACAAAGAAAGGTCATGATGCCATCTGGGTAGTCGTTGATCGTCTTACCAAGTCAGCGCATTTCTTGCCAATCCGTGAGGATTTTTCGGCTGACAAACTTGCTAAAATCTATGTAGATGAAATTGTAGCTCGACATGGTGTTCCTTTGAACATCATTTCTGACAGAGATGCTTGTTTCACTTCTCATTTTTGGAGAACCATGCAATCTGCTATGGGGACCCAACTTAATCTGAGCACTGCTTATCATCCGCAAACGGATGGTCAGTCTGAAAGAACAATCCAGACTCTGGAGGATATGCTTAGAGCTTGTGTGATCGATTTTGGTGGTAGTTGGGATTCACATCTTCCGTTGATTGAATTCTCCTACAACAACAGTTATCACTCCAGCATCAACATGGCTCCTTTCGAGGCTCTCTATGGTCGAAAATGCCGTTCACAAGTCTGCTGGAATGAGATCGGCGAGGCTCAGCTTACTGGACCTGCCCTCATCTTAGAGACAACAGATAAGGTTAAGAAAGTTCGTGATAACCTTCAGACAGCTAGAAGCCGTCAAAAGAGTTACGCGGACCTAAAACGCAAGCCCTTGGATTTTCAAGTCGGTGATCGTGTATTACTTAAGGTCTCACCTTGGAAAGGTGTGATCAGATTTGGAAAGAAAGGAAAACTTGCACCTAGATACGTTGGACCATTCAAGATCGCCGAAAGAATCGGTAAGGTAGCCTACAGACTTGAGCTACTTCCTGAACTTGGAAATGTTCATCCAACCTTTCACGTGTCCAATCTCAAGAGGTGTTTAGCTGATGAGAACCTCCACATACCGCTTGACGAAATTCGTGTTGATAAAACACTGAAATTTGTTGAGAAACCGATGGAAATCATGGAACGTGGACCCGAGTTTACTTGGGAACGCGAAGATCAAATGAAGGCAAAATATCCGCATCTTTTTCCACGAGTTTCCTCTAAATAAATTTCGGGACGAAATTTCCGCAAGTAGGGGAGACTGTAACATTTGTGCTTGAAATCATTGTGAACGGTTCAGTTATCAATAAAACAATGTTATTTGATCCCAATGTTTGTTTGGTTATGTTTTACATTTTTCATGTTTTGACTTTTGTTCGATTTTAAACTCTACATCGCTTTCTAGAGAATTATACGCAAACTGGTGCGTAAACGTACTCAGTTTAATGCGACAAATACTCCAGAACATCAACATATACCTAACATACCTTAAATAACCTATACATAACTTAGAAATAAGTTTTGAAGGCTTTGGTATGGCAAAAACAAGTTAATTTGCCTACAGGGACTAAATTTGACAAACTGCGAAAGTATGCCAATTTGAACTGTAACAGACATTCCGGAACATGACTATAAGTTAAACATACCATAAATATCCTTTACGTAGCTTAGAAATAGGCTTTGAGGTGTTCGGTGTGCTAAAATAAACTTTTGGGTCATTGAGGGACTAAAAGTGTCAAAAAGTGCATAAGTTTGCACTTTCGCGCATAACTTACGTTCTGAATACATCCGGACATCCAAAAATTTATGTAAGCATCATAATATTATGCCTTAGTGTTTGGCATGAGAAAAATCCATTCGTTATGCATTTTAGATCGTTTTTCGCGCTTATGCGCATTCCGTCGTAATTAGCCAAACATCGTGATCGTACGACCAAACGAACCGACATCCGGCATATTTTTGAGCATGTTTCATGTCCACAATGTTTAAGCATCATTTTAGGGCCTTAAAGTTGGTTTAACGGGCCTTAAACATGTCGGAAAAGGCTTTAAACACCAACAGGGACTGAAACTGTCATTTTCCAAAGTTGGCTGCAGATCAGGACACCCAGGCGGGGCGCGTAAGCCCTGTCTGAACCTTACGCAGGCCGCTAGGCCCCCCTAGATATGCAGAAACTCGTTTTCACAGCTGTTAGCAGCCTTTCAACACTCCAAAGGGCAATGCCTCTTGCAAATCTCTGGGGTTGGGTCATATTGTGATACCATAACATCTTGACACTTGTACGGATGAGATTCAAGCACGTAAATCGATAAACGGTCCTAACGGTCTTGCATATCCTATAAATACCCCCCCTATTCTTGCAAAAACCCATAAATCTGATCTAAAATCTCTAAGTTGAAGCCATTGCTTCATACCTGAGCTCCTGGATCACGATTAGCTTTCGGGGACCCTTCGTAAGTGTTCTTTCGTTCTTTTATCGCTTCTTGAGTCCGAAAGTCGAACTTTGTTCGACTTTCTACATTGACCAGTTTATGGTTAATGCGAAGTTCGTTTGAACTTCATAACGTGAGCGTGATCACGATGGTTATAGTCCATAATGACTATACCTACTGATTACCACGTTATCTAGGCTCAGTGCCGAGTCGTAGTTTCGGCCAAAATGCGCGTTCTTGTGTATTTTGTAATCAAACTAACCATAGGTATCAAAACTGTTTGTTTTGATACCAAACCTGTTTTCTAAACTTAGTTAAGCATGTTTTAACATGCTTAGCTCGTCACTTTTAGTTTAGTGCTTATATAGGGTCGTAAGGTAAGCGATCTAAACAATCGCTTATACTTTCGAACCCGACCCATTTGGTCGATCTTTAGGATCCTACTAAATGCATTAGGTGACCATAGTTGTATAGGGAATAACCTTCCGAGGTTATACCTTATGGTCACATTATTTGAGTAGTTGTATGATAGGTACTATATATGCCTTAGGTAAAATTACCAAAATGCCCTTTTTACGCCAAAATTCATATTAAGCATATGTAACATAACTTTTGATATTTAAACTGATTTGGCAACAATATTAGACATGTTAAGGCATATTTTACTTATCATAGGGCTAGTTAGGCGTTCCGAACGCGTTTTACGCGAACGACGCATTAAAGTAGCATAAGCTACCTAAACGGGCCGTAATGGGTCGTAAGCACTCAGGTTAGGTTTCATTTTAGTATGTAGGCTTTGTTAAACCATATTACATGAGTTTCCATACTCGTTTGGTTTACGAACCCTCATTCTATCCAATCCTCCGATTTAGGTCCGGTATATTAACATAGTTACCTATATTAGGTGCCGTTTGATATCCGTGATCTCTAGCATTGTTTGGTTGTTACACAAGGACTCCTAAGCAATCTCAAGTGAGTACATAGACCCCTCTTTTACTGTTTTCCAAACTGTTTTGGGGTGAAACACATATGCCTACTTGTTACTTTCGTGCTTTCCTGTTTTCACATCATATACTTGCTATGCTCATTAGTACACTATTAATGCATGATTTACATTACATTGTTTCGCTATGTATGTTTACTTAGCATACTTAGTACATTGTTTTACTTTACATTTGTGCTATGTATGTTGACTGATAGCATGCTAGCACATTGATTTACACGACTTTTCTGCTTTGTATGTTAACTTAGCATACTTAGTACATTGTCTTCATATAACATGTTTACATTTGCTATAACATTTGGTTTGCACAAGCGGGACTTATATACGTTCATTAACATTAGCTACGCCGCTCGGTAGTAAGTAGTGGTACCATAGGACTTGACAAATCCCATTCCTGACATCCCGGGTTTGTTTGGATGTAAGGAATGACTGAATCCGAAAACATTTCTTTTGATAACCTTGACTTAGGGTTATCCGACTGTCTCAAGGCTTGAATGTATGCGTTAACTTACCACATAAATGTATGTATCAATGTAACATGCTTTTACTTTGCAAAACATAACTTTTTGATATATTCAAAATACTCTGTTTTGTACATTTTCTACATTTGGTTATGTGATAATACTTTATTTACAATACATAACATTTGTTGCACATTACTCGACTGCATTTGGACTTTTTAACATTTGCCAAGGTTTATACAAGGACTTTTGACAAATTGGTTTAAACATAGACATTATACATTGATTGGTTGGTTTGAGTGACTTAAGTAACGAGATGTCAGTAGTATAATACAAACATGGTAAATATGCCGCTGGTACTTTTTATATATAAGTGTTTGTATTATATTACCTATCATAGCATTACTTAAATTATTCCTTTTTGACTTATACATTTTACACAAGTAGCCCGTTTTCACAAGGCTTTGGTTTGCAATACAGTTTATTTTATACAACTCATTTTACTTGGTTATTCATTTAACCATACATTATTCTTTTATCTATACATATCATTTGATTTTATCGCTTTTAAACGATTTACAAAACAAAACAATTTACAAGGTTCATGACTGAATTTCATTAAACAGTTCTTAAATCTTAAGTCGTGAATCCTATTTTCACAAAACCTATGTATCTCACAGGCATTTTTATGCTGACGTACCTATTTTCACATGTGTTTTCAGGAGCTTTTGCGTAGGACGATGATCATGACACTAGGGCGGACCTGTGCCTTAGAGACATAAAATGAAGATAGACTTAGTTTAACTATGTTATGTACTCTTGGTTTTCATGTTTAAGACAATGTTACTCTATTCTTGATAAATAAAAGGTAACTTTGTATGCCATGGTTGTGAAACAATTAATTCTGTTACAACACTCCCCGACGTTTCCGCCACGTTTGATTGTTCCACGTGGTCGGGGTGTGACAATTTGAATGTGGCATAGAGACGAGAAAGGTTAAATGACGACAAGTCATTCAAAGCACAATCAGAAGAATCGTTGAATCGTTGGAACAACCTTACAACTAGTTTTGTGTTCTTGTTATAACCTTAAAAACGAGATAACATAGTTAAGCCAAACGAATCTAAGAGCGCTAAGTTTATTTGCTACCTTTTTAAAGGGATAGAGATGTTTGACGATTACGTTACAAGCAACACAATATATTGAAGAAATGCCTCTTCGTGACTTGTTCGACATCCTCCATTCTTAAGAAGCTGAACTTTCTATAAGAATCAACGACAAAAAGGAGGACTCATTACCCTAGCATTAGAAAAAAAACATCACTTTAAGCCGAATGACCAAATGTATCGTAGGCCTAGAGAGTAATTGTGACAGAATTGACGAGAGAGAAAAATAGGAGTCCATGTTTCAAATGTCAAAAAAGGCACACCATGCTTTTCCGATTGCAAGTCAAAGGTGATAAAATGAGTATTATCAATAGAAATACGAAAAAATGAACAATTTTTTTTTCAAATACATGTAACTGAATTCAAACCATTATTCAACAATCATTATTCTATTTTTTTTTTTTTTTTTTGTGTTTTACAAGTATCTAACTTAATTAAAACAAACACTCCCTAAAAGCGTATACGCTCGACCCGTATGGGGTCGTATACATATTTGGATATCAAAACAAGATTAAAGGTGTGTGATTATCTGAAGCCTGTTTTAAAAGGAGACACCCCATTTGTAAAATAACTTTTTTCTTTTCTTCTTAATTTAATGTAATAACGATTTAAGGTAAAGGTACACTAGTTAAAAATACCTAAACCAAAAATATTTTGACGAATAATATTACACGGTTACTAGTAAATACATTAAAACTTGGCTAACACTCTTAGGAAACAATCTTTGGAGATGGTTTATAGGATTGTTACACACTACCCTGAGAACTTGGCCAACGCTCACGTACAATAAGCTCTTGGAAGGAACATGGGGTTCCATAGCAAAGCTTGAAACCTTTATGCTTACACCAATTTTACCCTTGGATAAACGATTAAAAGAAAGGTCGAAAGTGATAGAAGAATACGATGTTGGTCAGATTGTTGGTTAGAGAACAGGCACCTAAAGTTTGTTTATCCTACTATTTTTGTCTTCGAAGTTCAAAAGCTTTTTCATCGGAGATAGGTATAAGAAGGTTACAAATGGGGTTGATCTCACTTGGAGTTGGAAACAACAAAACTCTTAGATTTGGAGCACAAGTTAAACCAGTTTCAGTTTGGAGAAAGCGATGACAAATGGGTTTGGCCCCATTGCAAGTAAATACGTTCAGGTGGAGATTATCGATAAATAGAGTCCCTACTTAAAAAAGCTTGGTACAAAAGAGACATCCTCCCAACCCTTTCCAATTGTAGCCTATGCGGTGATGGTGTTGACACAACACATCACATTTTTACATCATGAATTGTGGCGATTATGATTTGGTAGCATACAAGTGTTTGGTGTAAAACTGATCGTATCTTCCTATTCCCTATACGTGATGTAATGGATCCTCACAATCAAATTCTAAATCAAAGGTATAAAAAGGAAGATTTTTCAAGTCATCATATTGATAATTTGTTGGAGCATTTGGAGGGTTAGAAACAAGAACATCTTCGAGAACAACCCAATCAAGATAGAGAGGTTAGTGGGCGAAATTAATTCTATTAGCTATCTTTGGATTTCAAATAGGTCTAAGTGGAATTTTTTAAAGCATAATTTGTTCCTTGTGTAGACTTGCAAGCAACTTGTTATAAAGATATCACTGTTAAAAAAAGTAAATGCCTATAGCATTATAGTCTAGTGATATCTTCGCGGTGTGATAAAGCTTAGGGACCATGAGGTCCTAGGTTAGATTCCTACAAGTGGGTTTTCTCTCATATTTATTGGGTTTCCTCCTGAATTGGTATATAATCATAATTGCCTAGTGAAAATGGATATGATCGGGTACTTCCGCTGGTGGCATGATAGTCCAGTGGCCCGTTTGATCCAAATTTGACGTTAAAAAATACGAAATAAGTAAATACACTAAAAACAATTAAAAAAATAAGTAAATACACTAAAAACCATCACTAGTGCTCTAGTGGTGGCCACGAGTATTTAAGTTCGAGTCTGGGTGATCGAGGTTTCTCATTGAGGGGGTTTAAATTGGGGATTTATTGTCCGAAGGGGCTCTCTAGCACGGACCCGATTAAAAAAACGTATGCTAGATCTCCCGACATTCACAAATAATTCACACCTTCCAAAAAATAAAAGAAAAAAAAAACTAAAAACTATAATAAAGTGTGTAAACCGAGTCAACTCATTGAGTCTAGTGTTCCATCCACACCATAAGAAAACACATCTCAACCAATCCCAACTCAGATCGGCTCCCTGAACATCGCCGATAAACCACCGGTCCACCACCACAACCATCAAAACCCTAACCCTAACAACTCTCCCAACCATGGAACATTATCCAGAAGAACTCCGTACACCACCGGTGACACTAGCATGCATCATCGGTCACCAAGACCTCCACGCTACGATCTCAACTCACCTCCATTCCGAACAACCGCCGATCAACACACTCGCATTGCCGGATTTCTCTAAGATCTCCGTCATAGACCGAACCCCTAAGGATAAGGAGGATCAATTGCCGTCTGCTTACACTTCTACCGGCATCATTAAACGCGATTGGCTCTTGAAGCATCGAACTAGGGTTCCGGCCGTTGTTGCTGCTCTCTTTGATGTCGATCAGCTGTCCGGTGATCCTGTTCAGTGGCAGCAGGTCTGCACCGATCTCGAAAACCTCAAGTATGATGTTTATTTGTTGTGATTTTGTTGAAATTTTATGTTGTGATGATTTGAAATGATGTTTATGTTGCTTTTTAAAACTAGTAGGTTTGATATATGAAATTGTGAATTAGCTATGGATTGATATGTGTATGTGTTATTATGTTTATATGTTTTTTTTTTTTGCGTGACAGAGCAGTGATCAGAGGGAGGAATATCAAGCTGGTAGTGGTGGTGGTTGTGAGGTTTAATTCGAAAGGTAAATGTGGCTTTACCTGTGTATGATGCTTGATTTATTTGGAGCTTCATGTTACATTTTAGTTGTTTTGTATTGTATGTTAATGTTTAGGAGTTAAAGGTAAAAGTAAATATAGCTTAGGGCGGCGCTTAGGCACTCACGTAGTACAACTTTAGCGAATGCTGTTATTTTACTGGCTTCAACTACAAGATCTTTTGGTTTAGACGAATGTGATTACGTAGGTATTTTACCACTAAGTTGTTATTTTTTCCTTCACATACAGTACTTGAAATCATGGCATTGCATACACAAGAATGTGTATGCGAATATGAATATATGTACGCAATGACACATAATATGTGTGCGTATGTATCCATCTGTGCTTACATTACTCGAGCATGGCTATCTCTGTGTTGTACGATCGTTGGTTAGATAAGGTTTTTGGTGCAGAATCTATAACCGAAGAACGCATGGTTGCTCTTCGCAAGCGTGCTGAAGTAGATGCGAAATACGTTGTTACTTTTATTCCAGATGATGCATCTGAATTGAACCTATCTTTGAACAGGCAAGCAGTTCTTTCTTTTTGAATGTCATGACTCATGGTTACTCGTCACAAATTGTTGTCTTTACTTTTTACTAATTCCAAATGTAGGCTAGGAAACATATTTGGGGAGCTCGCTGTTACCTTTTACAGGGATGAAGGAAGAAAGGTTAAAACACGGCTTGAAAAGAAGAGCTATGGCTCCATAGAGTTCAATGTCCGTTATTGCTTTAAAGTAAGAAAATAGCTGGAAAGTTTGTTCTTTATGATAATAGCTTCTATTATCTGGAGGAGAAATGTTTTAATTAGTTGCTATCTTATCTGAATTCAACTTGTAGGTAGCTATATATGCAGAGTTCAGGAGAGACTGGGCGGAAGCTTTAAGGATGTACGAGGATGGCTACCATGCACTGCGAGAGGTTCGCTTTCCAAAAAGATTGAATAAGGGGGTGTTTGGATGCAAGTTGTGTTTTGAAAGTGATTATCACGAAATTTGAATCAAAATCAGATAAATCAGTTTTGTAAAGCTTAGGATAGCTTTTTATAGCGACTTATTGTCATGTTATCCAAGTCTAATTGCTTTCATAATATTTAAAGTTATAAATCACTTTTAGCCAAACAATCCAAACTGATTATTGCGCTTTCAAGTGGCAATAATCAGTTAAAGTGAACATGCAAATATTCCTGAGTAACAAGGTACAGTTGTACTAACAATCCAACTTGAACTACAGATGATTGGGACATCTACGAGATTGCCAGCGATCCAACGGTTGGTTGAGATCAAGATGGTTGCAGAGCAATTCCACTTCAAGATATCAACATTACTTTTACATGGTGGAAAGGTTCTAGAAGCAATTAAATGGTTTCGGCAGCATAATGCTTCTTATAAGAACCTAACAGGCCCTACACAAGTGAATTTTCTTCATTGGGAATGGCTGAGCAGGCAGTTCTTAGTATTTGCTGAGTTGCTTGAAACTACCAGTGCTACCATTTCCTCTCCCGCGTTAACTGTTGCAGATAGAACCTCGTCTGATTGGGAATTTCGTCCAGCATACTATTATCAGGCAAGTTGCTTTAACCAATATATAGGGTTAGGATAATGTGAGAATCACTAGGGTAATCGAGAACCTTGAGAATAATTCTAGACCACACATTTTTCCTACGCAAAAATGCAAAAAAATGCATTTTTTTTTGGAAATATCGCAGCTTTTTCTGTCAGTTTTTTTTGATGTATACACACGTGTATAGATATATACGCACATGTATATTGTCAATCTTTAACTATAGATATATGTATATACATGTTTAAAATTAAAACGTAAGTATTGTACATCTATGTTTGATAATGTACATATATGTACTGATGTGTATAAATGATTGTACATATATGTATATAAAGGAAGATTATGGTTCTAAACATGTTTTTTTCTGGTGTACATATGTGTAAATACGTGTTTAAAGTTGAAAAATAAGTATTGTACATATATGTTTTAATATATACACATGTATAATTTAAAAATTGACAATATACACATGTGTATAAATAAAAATTTGACAAAATACACATATTTTATATATCCCAAAAAAAATTGGCTTACAGAAAATGCGTGGTCCAGAATTGTTCTCACCGTTTTCAATTAGCATGTGTTTCTTTTAGGATACCTACCCTATATGTGTGTGTGTGTGTGTGTGCGCACACACTTTTAATCTGTCCTGTGGTGTTCCTTCACAGATTTGTAATATTTAATTTGTAGGCCATAATTATCCATTATGGATACAGGAATTAGCAAGTTAATCTGTTAATAAATTCTTTATTTAGTTGATAGGAAAGCTAACTGTCTTTTAGCTCCACCTATGTATCATCAACTATCCAAAAAATGATCACTTACTATTATATAGTTTTTGGAACTAGCGTCATCACGTACCTAGCTTCCATATCTGTTGCAAACTGAAATGTACATTGGTGAAGGGCTGAAGTCACATTCAGCTTCAATCAATTAACCCATTTTTACAAATACAAAGTGTTTCATAAGTATCATATTATAAAGAGTGAGCATTTTTTATTACTAGTCTATATTTGTATGATTGATTTAGCTTGACATTTTGCTCATATTATTTTATCAAAATGGCTGTATCATCCCACTCAGACATCAACATAATCTATTACATGTTTCCATGACACAGCTTGCTGCTCAATTCTTAAAGGAGAAGAAGAAGTGTGTAGAAAGTGCGGTTTCCACGGCGCCCACCGAGACTGATGAGAGTTGTGATTCTATCGTGCCTTCTCTTTATGTGGGTCAGTTTGCTCGATTACTAGACCTTGGGGAGACATCTGTAATGCAACTGTATGTAACAAACTTTTTTTGTTGTTTCATTTCTTTATTATTTTTTCGTTAAAATGGTTAAATGACATGTATTATTCTTTGATGCTCTTCCAGAATCACAGATGATGATTACGTCCTCTTTGCTCTTACTGCTGAAAGGAAGAAGTTGGGGGACTCCACTGAAATCATTGCTTTGCTAAAAAACGCATATGAAGCATACAATAACTCAAAATCTCAAAGGACGGCTTCTTTTTGCATGCTTTTAATGGCAAAGGAGTATTTCCTTACAAGTGATTATACTAATTCAAAACTCCATTTTGATAAACTCACAAGTCTCTACAGGCAGGAGGGTTGGGTCACTTTATTATGGGAGGTACTCGGTTATCTCCGTGAGTGCTCACGGAAACTCGGTTCAGCTCAAGATTTTATCTCATATTCACTTGAAATGGCTGCGTTGCCAATCTCATCAATTTCCGGCCTTCAAGAGTTGAAGGACTGTGGGCCCGGTGGTTCACCGAGTCTAAAACAAGTAGAAAATATACACAAGGAAGTATTTGCTATTGTTCGAGAAGAAATATGTAACGAAGAAGAAATCATGGGTGGTATGAAAGTAAACGGTGATCACCCACTTCATCTTGAAATTGATCTCGTGAGTCCTCTCAGAGTGGCGCTTCTTACGTCAGTAGCTTTTCATGAACAGATTGTTAAGCCTCACGCGCCTACTTTAATTACGTTGTCACTTTTATCACAACTTCCGTCTCCAGTTGAAATAGATCAGTTAGAGATCCAGTTTAATCAGACTGAGTGCAATTTTATAATTGTAAATGCTCAAAGGCGTGAGTCATCATCACTCTCTAATATCCATCCTGATCGCAGAGTCGAGACTGTTCCTGTAATTCAACTCTCTACAAATAAGTGGCTACGGTTAACGTATGATATCAAGTCAGGTAAGACATGTAAAACAGGCACTTCACTTCACCAGGTTACTTATAAACTGGGTCAACAAGGGGAACGTGAACGGGTTGAAAGTCGTTTAAAGTCTATTTTAATGCTTACAACCTCATAATTCGTATTATTCCAAGATTCAGATTAGTAGTGTAGTAATAATATTGTTTTGTGATCGTATTTAAAGTGTTGATATATTTATATATATTTTTAAATAAATAAACAGTGTTTGCGGGTTAAACCCGCAAAACTTGGTTCATGTCGATCTGTATTAAAAATAAACTGGTTCCTCCCAAACCTGTTTTGACGCGCAACATGCCTCTTGTAAAATTTGTCGTTAATCATTATTATATTATTTTGAGTAAAGTACACGCATGGCCCTTGTGGTTTACCAAAATTTTGGATTTCGTCCCTAGCTTTCGAAAAGTACACGGATAGTCCTTGTGGTTTGTACTTTGTAACGCATTTATTCCCCAAGTTTGCCAAAAGTACATGGACGGTCCTTGTAGTTTGCATTTTGTAACGCATTTAGCCCTTAACTTGGACCTACTGAAACCTTTAGATTTGTTGGTTGGGGACTAATTGTTTTACAAAGTGCAAACCACCGGGACCATCCGTGTACTTTTGAACAAATAGAGACCAAATCCAAAGTTTTGGTAAACCACAGGGACCATCCTTGTAAATTACTCATTATTTTATTACGATGTTTCACTTTTGTTATTTGTTGTATTTTGTTAACTGACATTGTATCTAATGTTGCAGTAAATAGTGGAAAACTGGAATGCACATATGTAATTGCTCGAATTGGGCCCCACTTCAGCATCTGTTGTGGGGCTGAAAGTCCCGCCAATATGAATGATTTGCCTCTGTGGAAATTTGAGGAGCGTTTTGAAGCATCCCCAACTAAAGATCCCGCTATTGCATTCTCGGGTATGAAGGTTACCCAAGTTGAGGAACCAGATCCCCAAGTTGACCTTAAATTAGGGGCAGCGGGCCCCGCTTTAGTTGGAGAAAACTTCTTGTTACCAGTGACTCTCACCTCCAAGGGCCATTCAGTTGAGTCGGGTGAATTAAAAATCAATCTGGTTGATACCCGAGGTGTTGGTTTGCTCAGTCCACGAGAGGCTGAACATTCTTCGTCTTCTGACAATCTTCACGTCGAGCTTCTTGGTGTATCATGTGGGCCCACCCAAGATAATAATGACAATATCCGGAAAATTCAACAGTCATTTGGATTGGTTTCTGTTCCGTTTCTGAATGTGGGTGATTCATGGTCATGCAATTTAGAGATCCAATGGCACCATCCTAAACCGATCATGTTGTACGTGTCTCTCGGATATTCTCCAAGCAGTGGCGCTCCGAAAGTTCATATCCATAAGAGCCTGCAAATCGAAGGAAAAACCCCTGTTGTCATCAGCCACCGTCTTATGCTACCCTTCCGGCGTGATCCATTGTTGCTCTCAAGACTTAAGCGTTCCCCTGAATCTGGTCAAACAGCATCACTTCCAGTCAACGAAACAAGCATACTTGTCGTTAACGCCACAAACTGCACCGAGGTTCCGTTGAGATTACTCTCCATGTCTATCTCTGAAGATGACGTTACTTCAATAAACAAAAGTAAAACCACATGCATGATTCAGTCAGGAATTGACAATGATCCAACTCTTCTTGTCCCAGGGGAAGAGTTTAAAAAAGTTTTTACCGTGAAACCTGAGTTAAATGTTTCGAAACTTCACCTGGGAAGTGTGTGTTTAAGATGGAGACGGGATCATGAATCATCAAAAGAGGTTGTTACAAAACAAAGTTTACCTGATGTGAACCTAGAGTTTCCGCCATTAATCATTACTTTGGAGTGTCCTCCCCATGGAGTTCTTGGTGAACCGTTCACATACTTTGCCCGAATTCGCAATCAAACGAAATTGTTACAAGAGGTTAAGTTCTCGCTATCAGATTCACAAAGTTTCGTTTTGTCTGGACCCCACAACGACACGACATTTGTTCTACCATTATCAGAGTATATTCTAAGTTATAAACTCGTGCCACTAAGTTCAGGTTCTTTGCAGCTTCCGAGGGTCACAATAACCTCGGTGCGATATTCAGCGGGATTCCAACCGACAACTGCTGCATCTACCATTTTCATCTTCCCCTCAAAACCACAATTCCAATTATCCGAGCCCGAGAAGAAGTCCAATTCAGCTGACCAGGTTCCTCAACAGATTCCTGCTTGATGATCTTGTCTGAGGTTAGTTGTTTTTGCATACTGCTAAATTTACCAGTAGCTGCTCAGGATTCGTGTGGTCGGGTTGTTAGTGTTTATGGTTGTCGTGTAAGTACACTATACTAAATTTTTTTACTCAATTTTGCAATTAGCCATGATTGTTCTGAATATAGCTAATAAAGGAAACTTGTTACTATGTTTATAGAAACTAAGTATAAATTACAAATGTGGGAATGTTTTCTTGATTGTTATGTTATATGCAAGAAAACAATTCAAAAAATTAATCAAACCCGAGGCCAATTCTGGATGCGGGCTGAAACTATTCCGAAAAAGGCCTAGTTTCATAAGAGCACATAAGTTCTTATTGTCATGACTCTCGGACATGTTAACTCGAGAATCCAGAAGCTTCTACACAAGTCCAAAGGAATTCATATCGTTGCACCTTGAAGTGTTCAACTTTGAGATCCAAGTGTCGCACAGGTGCTTTTTGAGACTTGAAATCAATGGCAAGCAACGGCTAGCATGGATGGGGGTATGAGTGTAATGGGAATCATCTCGTTAAGCACGCCACAAACTATGCAGTTATAGCGGTCCAAAATCAAATAGCGGTCAAGGTCCATTATATGATATATAGATTATAGCGCATAGCGGTGGTATAGCGGTAATTTTTATATCATGCATATTTTATGTATTTATATGTATATAAATATATATATATTGAAAAATATTAATAATAATATCAAAATTTATAGTAATATCATATTATCATGCAAAATATTAGTAGCAATATCAAAATCCAAAACATTAACCGGGGAAGTCTAGCAATTTAGAGATTTAGGTTTAATTTGTTGAATGATGAACTGATGAAGAACCAACGAATAAAGTCTTTTGGTCTCGATTTAGGTTTAGTTTTGGGTTTGGGCCTTTACTTTTGGGTTTATTTATAAACAAAAAGTTAAATAATGTGGGCTTTACCTTACTTTTGGGTTGAAATAAGAAAAACCGCTAAAATCAATGCTACGACCGCTATATGGGTTTCAAAATAGCTGTCCAATAAAAGGAAACACATAATCTTGAGGAAAAAGTGGCGTGGTTTGAACGAGCCAATTCCCCAAGTCTTCTTTGTTGCCCACATCTCTATTCGAATACAAGAATGGGCTCAAAGATTCACAAGGGAATTCATTGCATATAAATAAACAAGACTTGGATTATAAAAGTAGCACATGAGAACTAAGTAGGAGAACACAGCACAGGAAAACTTTTAGATCAAATTTTCCACCTCTTAAAGTAGTTGGTAACTTAGACACAACTGGTTGGGTAGAGTCTGTTAAACAGGTCTTTCATCACCCACAAACAGCTGCGACATGCTAGGACTGTTGTTTCCAGTTGCTAATCCGTAAGCTCTACCACCTGTTACTTCATAGCTGGTCCCCCCCCCCCCCCTATCAGCTCTGCATGAAGAGAAGACAACCTGGACGAAACTAGTGAGTGCTACAAGAATTTTGGGTTACACCAAACATGTTGCTATAGTTGCATGTAATTCTGGTATAAAAGGGTAGAGGTTTCTGTATTGATTTTTGACGCAAAAAAAGGGGCGGGTATGTATTATAAGCCACGAGACACCCATTTTGGTGTGTAAATGATGCCATGCAACAACCCATTGCATCTTTTGTAGTGTGTTATCTGCGAACCGTCACAATGCGGTGATCCCAAGTGCTCTATCAAAACTGCCACATAATTAACGCCCATTGCCTTCAGTCTAGGTCACAATGCACGCGAAAGCGTTGCACCTTCTACTTATAAACCCTTGCAATAGGTTTCACCTCCTATGTGGGATACCAAAAATCTCCAAATTTCATCCCTATAGTTTCATAAGACTTAAAATTATTTTAACTTTTCAATTGTTGAATTGATCTGTCTATAAATGATTCTATACTTATAAATACTAGCTAATTTCTGCAAGATTTCATACTTTTTGGACAATTGTTAGGATTTCCTATTATCAACAGAACCGTTGGCTACATTCATAATCATTGAAGATTTCTTTACCGAAAACAATAATCTCTCTTTTCCCATCTCCTTGGAAGAATTAAGGTTGTCATCGATTTTTCACTAGGTTCATCAAGGTGTTCCCAATATGGGGTTTGTGTTGACTAGAAACACATTTAATGTTAGTTTGTTTGTGGACACTGATAGCAATCATCTTGCAACCCTACATCAATGGTTTTAAAAGAAAGTTCTAAAACACCCTACCGTTTGATGCTATCGTTTTGAATTCATCAAACAGATCCATTTGGGTTTTACTTGAAAGGTGTATTATGATTTGAATCTAATGCATGGGGTGATATAGATTGTATCAACTCTATATATCCATAGTAGTACTAGTATTAGAGCAAACATGGTTCATATATATGCATATACACACACTTGATGGTTTTGATTGGACGAAAACTCTAAAAGACCAAGACGGATTGACTAAAGTGCTTTACATACCCAATCATATTTGTCACCTTAAAAAAGTCTCTTTATCACCTTAAGCATGACCTTATGAAAGGTATAGCGGTTTGATGGCTATATTGCATCTTTAAACTTCTTTAGCATCAAATAACACCCCTCTTTATGTATCCTTGTGGTCCGTCCACTATATGTCTTTCCTTATACGCTGATGATATTATTCTCACGACATACACTGCACTCCTCTTTTCTCATGTCATATCTCGTCTCTCCATTGACCTCCTCATGAATGATCTTGGCCCGTTTTCATATACTTGTCGAGAATTGCGGCTACTCACCCATGCGTTTGGCCTTTATTGTCTTAGATATGTTCGTGGAACATTCTTGTAGGTAAGCTTTAAGCTACCCTCATGAGCTCTATATTCTCTCGTGAGTTATGAATTGTTTAGTTTCCTACACCATAGTGGTCGTACTGCTCAGATGTTTATTCGTCAATGATAATATTGTCACTAATTGTTCCTGGCCTTCCACCATGAGTTGTTCTTCACTCACAAAAGGTTCTCTATAAAAGGCTCTCATTATTCCCACATCCCTATATTTTATTTTCACACTCTTTTTCACTCTATCTCTCACTATATATCTATGTATATATATAGAGAGAGAGATAGAGGGGCGGGGTATGTGAATATTAACTACCCTATAAAACAATTATAAGGGTACGGTCTTCTTTCTAAAGAGATCATCACGTCACAACTTTTCTCTAATGATATTTTACAAGTGTACGAGCGTGAAAGATCTAGTCTAGCCAACCTTCTCTTATCTTGATTTTCAAAATAAGCAGTAATTTGTATATTTTTTAAGTGCAAAAGTTGAGTGAAAGTGTTGTGATTTTTTATAAAACTTAAAATTTTGCAATGTAATTTTTTAGTATTGTAAATTTTTTTTAAATTAATGAAGTATTTTAAGTTTTTAATTTAAAAAAAATAAATAATTGTGTAATGATTGGATGAGGCGTTATTGGGCATTATTTCACTAGGCCACTTTTGCAAAAACGCCCACTTTTACAGAAAACGCCCTAGGGTGGGGACAGTATTCATCAAACCACTACGCATGAATGAGTTTCCATTATATAGAAAATACAATCCCGTAACTTTAGGGATATTTACAAACATAATATTGAACAGAATAATAACCATAAATACATTATCTATTAAAAACATAGATATAAATAAGCATGTTTCAATGGGACATTTGGAACTTTATAAAACATCATAATTATAAATTATAAAAGAAATACAAAAAAAAGTTATGAGTTGGTCGTGTGGCAAATTCTGGTTGGTCTACTTAAAAAAAGAGCAACATGTCATTTTCTTCTATGAGGCTTGGCTAGTTCTGCGATTTTTTTTCTGTATCTGGATCCAAAAGGTTTGGAATCTTGCCATTTTCATCCGGCTAGTTAACTCCATCCAATTTCCTCCGTGAAGTCAAGGGTAATTTCGTCTTTTTACCTATATTATTTTTGTTTTTTTATTTAGTAAGGGCATTTTGAATACTTGTACATAAAATGAAAAAGACTGAATTGTCCTTTAAGTTAACAAAAAAGACAAATGTATCACTGACTTAACGGAGCAAAATGGATGGAGTTAACGAGCCGGATGAAAATGACAAGATTTCAAACCTTTTGAATCCATATGCGGAAAAACAAACCTTTGGGCGAAAGCCGCCAAACCGACTAAACCTCAGGGACAAAAATGACATTCTACTCTTAAAAAAAAAATAAATAAAGTATATGGTTTAAATGGTAAGTCTACTTAAAGTTAAGACCGTGTGGTATGGTGGGGCTTGGGTTGGGGCTTGGGTTGGGCATTTGGTGACACGTGTAAAGGGAGCCCCCCCACCGCCTGGTTACGTGTCCGCGGGGTATGGCGGGGCGTGGGTTGGGCTTGGGTTGGGTGCACCGGTGGCATAAATTAAAAAAAAAATTTACAAAAAATTTAAAAAAAATCACACAACATTTATTAAAAGAACCTACAACTTCATTAAAATTTAAAATTACATAATCCTAAAAATGACATAATTTATAAAAACTAGAATTACGACCCGCCGCAATGCGGCGGGGATTCTTTAGTTATAACTAAGTCGATTTAGGAGGCGCATGTTATGTTGAACCTTTCAAACGGGAAAAAATAGACGATGTAAAAACGTTCACCCACACATGTACGTTGCGTCGTGTTAACTCGCAAAATTTAGAACGAAACATAAAAATGTTAAACAAAAGACGCACGTTTCGATGTGTTTAGTCACAAAATTTTTGAACGAAGCATAATGCGAAAAAATTTGCGGAAAATAAAAATTATAAAGGACCAAAGTTGAAAGTAAAAAAAGTTGTGAGGATAGATTGCAAAAGATAAAAAGTTTTATGTTAAAAGTAAAAAACAAATAGTTTTGCGTTAAAGGTAATTTATGAAATACATTTGAGTGAAAAGTTAAAAAATCATTTTTTTAAAAAACCCTCAAAGCCAAGGTTACGACAATCATATGCATAACCATATGAAATACATTTGAGTGAAAAGTTAAAAAATCATTTTTTTTTAAAACCCTCAAAGCCAAGGTTACAACAACCATACGCATAACCATTTTTTCTTTGGAAAACTCTCAAAGGCAAGATTACAACAAATAAGTAAAAAAAATCAAAGTGGTTAAATCGCAAAAGATGGAAACTTTTGAATTAGAAGTGAAAAATCAAATTAATCAAAGGGGTTAAATTGTATAAGATGAAAACTTTTGAATTAGAAGTGAAAAATAAAATTAATCAAAGGGGTTAAATTAACAAAGATTAAAACTATAAACTTAAATTGTCAAAGATTAAAACTTTAAGGTTAAAAATGAAACAAAGATTAAAACTTTAAACTTAAATTGTGAAAGATTAAAACCTTAGGGTTAAAAAGGAAAATTCCAATTTTTTTTTGAAAATCTCCCAAAGCCAATTGTACAACCTTGATATGCATAAGTTTGTTGCTTCTTTATAAGGTTATAATTACAAATTTGAAATTTTGACCGCCTGACGTGGCGGGGTGAGCAAATAATAGTCCGCCAGCTAGCTTGGCCAAACCGCCCCACGCCCGGCTTGAAAGCCAAGCCCCAAGGGGCCACGCCACAACCCAAGCCCACCCGGGGTGATGCCTTAGACGTTTTACCCCAACCCACACCCAAACCCCCGTCCCATACCCCACGGCCTAAAGTTGAAAGAGCCATATTATAACTTTAAAAGAGAGCTACATGTAAATTCAACTGACAAAGAAAATAGTAAATTTTGTGTGTGCACCAGACCAACATGTGGTTTTAATAGTAATATATAATAAAATAATTTGAAGGGTGACATTCTTGTATTATGTAAACTTTCAACTTTGCCCAAAAAAAGTGTCTTCATATTGTTTTTGGATATTGACTTGAATTGATTTGTTTTGGCCACTTTGGTTGATTTGAATTTTTGGGAGATTGAAATATGAAAAAGTGGTATTTTTATGCGACATTTGTTATAAGATTGAAATGTAGTAATAATGATTTTGTGCTTTAAAGCAAACAAGTAGGCTTAGCTTATATACTACAACACCCTGCAACTCCATTCAACTGTAAAGGTGTATGTATATATATATGTACATGCATTTGAAAGTTGTATCTAATCATTCACGGATATACATACAATCATCTATCTTGTTCAGAGAAAGCATGTTTCTCACATTACGACTAGGAACATTCTCCATCTCGTGACCATTATGGCGTGTCTGAAACCGAGACTCTTCGTGAGCTTCTAGACCCGTTAACAGACAAATCATTTCCGTCAAGGCTTGCACGTGATCTAGCTTCTTCAAGCCTTTTCTGGGTACGAGCTTTAACGGATTCTTGTTTTTCATCAACAAACGAAATGAAGGTTTTAAGGCGTCCTGGTTTGAGGCTCCGTGTAGATGGCTCCAAAAGATCGGGTTTGTGTTTAGCATACTGGTGTATGGTGAGCCCCAAGTATATAAAAAGAGCAATGCAACAAGCTAGCCCACATATGAAAAACAGGCCTTTGAAGCTCTTTAGCTCGAGCCGGTCAACTGCAGTCTTTGCTCCTTGTGAACTACAAGCACTTCGTGTTAGCCACTTGTCGTGGATCCTTTGTAACTCGCCGTTTTCTGACAATTTCAGAATGGCGCTCGATATATCTACTGCAAGAGGAGAGTCCCGCGGAAAGGCCTAGAAGAAATCAACATTTCAGGAAAATTAAGTCCACTAATTTTGACCAAGGATTTCAAGTCGTGTTGGGTTGGCGGGTTGAATCGTTCGAACACGACCCGTATATTTATTAGTGTCCAAAGTATCAACCCTGACCTGACGCATTTAAACTCGTGTAACACGAACACAACCCCTTTAACCCATATATTCAAACGGGTCGTAAACATGTTGTCAACCCAAACACCGCCCGTTTAATTATACAGGTTAAACTAGGTCAACCTGAACACAACCTGTTTATTAAACAGGTTAGATATGACAACCCAAAACCTGGTTATTTTCGTGTCTGTGTCAAGAATTTTCACCGTACTAATAACTCTATATTGAGTTCGAAGTTTAGTAATGATATTTTCACTTACAAATCCCCATCCATTTTTGGTGAATTGTTGCCCAACGATACTGAACTGGCAGCGGGTGGAAAGGAAGAGTTCAATATACGGACGTTCATCAACTACCGCAGCAACACCGCCATTATTAGGACCATCATTTAATGCTTTTTCATAGTCTTCCGGCAAGTTTAGAGGAACAAGTCTAGTTTCCGAAATGCCAAGCTCGTCAACCAGATAGTTTCTGACAAAAGAATTTTGTTGGTAGCCAATGGGATCTTTGATTGACATTAAACTACTGATCCCTTCAATAGGCGAAGAAAGTTTCTGGACCGTCAAGATTGAGGTGAGGCTTGCAGTGTAACTGGAACTGATTATCAAAACCACTAGTAACCACATGATTAGTACGAGTCGACCAAGAGAGCTCATCATGTTCTGTTCTGCATTAACCATGGTTAACTAACATCATACGGTATAAAAGTAAATCATTAACTTAAAGCAATATTTCTTCCCGTTTAATTAATTTGGTCGACTCGCTAACCCGTTTAACACATTTATTACAACCCGTTTGAATCACTCAGATAAATGGGTTACGAGCCCTGTTTGAGTTACATGAATTTTAAGTATGTCCGGGATAAGATTTATGTTTTTGATACGAATAAATATACGGGTCGCGTTCCGGGTCAACGATTCAACCCATCAACTGCATATCATAAAGTCTGTAGAATGCACTGGTTTTAAAAATGGATGGAGGAGTAACAGTTGTTATACCGATATCGTATAGAGTAACTTACTGTGAGAGAAATATAAGGTCGAAAAGCTAAACCTGCCAACAACAAAGCAAAAACTGTTACCATACTATGTAGAATTAGATCAAAATGGGCATCGTATTGAATGTTATGATAGACAATTACCATAAGGTAGTGATGATTTGCTGTTTAGGAGGGCCACGAAATTCATCGTTTATACGATGTTCTAGAATCCAAACAATCGCTCCGACGACAATAAAGAAGAGCCCAGTAACACACCACAATTTCGCAGTGAACGGCCTGAGAAAAGCCCATGTTCCAGAGTTGAGCCTCCTCACTGGTGCCACCACAACCAGCCCCGACTCCGTATATGGCTGCGTAAAATCTGCCATCTGTGTCCGGTTAGTGATGATAGCAATGTCTCCCACAACAGCATCATAGACACCAGCACTTATCAAGCTCACAAGATGGGTAGCATCTGGATCATGATAACCGTCTCCGTATGGATAGAACTTATACGGTACAGCATACGGTAGCAGGTTTACGGCAGAAGTAAATACATCAATGCAGTACCCTTCATACATATCAGTTCCCTTAACTTGGTCCACAAACTCCTTAAAATTAACATGTTTTGGAACACCAATTTTCAACTGATTTCCGTTATGTGGAAAGACCCATCCACGGGGCTTTTTAAGTGTTTCACCAGGCCAAATTACGTTACGCAACGGCTTCGGTGAACTAGTTCTGTTTGGGAGTGTTTCCGGAAGAGTAGTTGAGAGGCGTGAAGAGTTTGACCAATACCCTACTCTCCTAAACCCAGTACCTATTACGTTAATAACTTCAAACGCTGGAGAAATCAGATTTTTATCAGATGTGAACTCAACAGGACCAGTTGTTCCGTTCATTTTGACTTGTAAGATGTTGTTAAGCAACGAGTTCCCTTCGTTAAAGATTCTCAACGAATCAAGATTCAAGAACCCTCCTCGTGAGTCATTCCGTTCAGGATCTTTTGAGAATGAAACGCTTCCACCGTGATTGAAGAAATTGTCAAGAGCACGAGCAAGCAACCAAATGGTATCATATGCATACAGAGAATACGTACTCAAGCCCAATGTCGTCATGTTTTTCCACTCGGTTGCAAACTTGCGTTTAAGTGGTGAATTTTTTATGTATGATCTCAACGTTATAACTCCTTGCATAGAAGAAAAGAATTTCGTAGGATTCACCCACGAGCTTATATCAATGACGGTAGAGAGCCAATTCGTTGTGATCCAAACATACCCCCTATCCATCATGTGAAGATCATGCGCGGCTTGAAGTACGTCTAATCCCCAATTCGCATAAGTGTGAACGACAATAACTCTAGATTCCATTAAAGCAATTTGAAGCAATACTTCTCGTATGTCTGCTCGTCTTGCGTCAGGTTTGATAGGGGCTTTGTGGGAGATCTTACACCTCTTAGTCGCTAATTGGTCTGCTAAGAACGTTATTCCGTTCCTCCCGTGATCATCGTCTATATAAATGGCAACAACTTGTTTCCATTCATAGTAGCCCACTATGTCGGCTATAGCAGCCATTTGGAAAGCATCACTGTGAGTTGTTCGAACAAAGAACGGGTATTGTAGTGAGGATAACGTGGGGTCCGTCGCTGTGAAAGATAGTAGTGGGACTTGGAGCTTGTTCACAACGTGCGAGATCATGTGAGCTAAGACCGACGTTTGCGGTCCTATTATGGCCACACTTTCAGTCTCCAGAGATTGGAAAGCTGTTGCAAAACAAAAGCCACACTATCATAATTCGATGAGCAATAAATGATACAACTTGTTGATTCATATATTAAAAAGGCCTACCCTCCATAATACTAAGAAAGCCGCTAAAATTGGAGTCGTGAACGATTAGTTTCAGCTTAGTGCCTTTAAGTATAGTTGGATCATTGTTCACATTTTCTACAGCAGCCTCTAAACCGATCTTCGCAACCTTCCCTATGATTGTATCGAGAGTCAATATGGACCCAATATTTATTACTTCCGGTCTTGAAGGTATACTAGCATTCCCAGTAATCTGAAATACAATATGAACTACCGTAAAGGAAAGAAAACAGAGTTATACTGTGATCACGAAAATATATAAAAAAATGTTTTTTTAACCGTTAGGAAAAGAAGTTTGGAGCACCTTACCTACCTAGGGATGTTCACTAGCCGAGCCAGAGTCGGCTCGATTGGTTTGTAAACAAACCGACCGAGCTGTCTCCATTTATAAACATCTAAACCAGCCGATTTCGAGCTAGCTTTTTAAAAGCGAGCTTCGAATTACGAGTTATTTGAACATCTAGTATTAACACAAGGGCAACTATTACCTGAGATTTAGCATAGGTCCACCACTGCTGCTTAATGATACATCCATTGAAGAAAGTAATCACTACCAATAACCCCCAAACTGTATTCATAGCCAATAGTCTTTAAAACCCTAATCAGAAAATTCAAAATTTGATGAGAAAAACAAGAAGGGTGAAAGCCGTTGGACTCGAATAAACACAAATTTTGACAAAAAAGATGGGTTTAAAAAAAAAAACCTGGTTCAGGAAAACCGTCGAACACCTTGTGAGCAACTTCAAAAGATGATGAAACATCACCCATCACTCCAAATTCATATAGAAAAGCGGGAGGAATAAACAAAACCAACAATTCTTTTTTTCTTTTTTTTTGCAAGAAAGCCAAAGGAATGGCAGCAGCAGCAGAGGTTGTAGAAATTTCCTACAAATGGAATATGGAATAATTAATTAATTAATAATAATTAATAAAGAGGGCGGGTGGTTGATAGCACATATTAAATGCGTTTACTATACGCGGGCAATTCAACTTCCTCTACTAACAAGTCAACAAAGTCGTATTCTTGTCTAAAGTGATATCAACATTTTATCTTGTGACATGAAGAGTGGCGAAATTTGAGATTTTTTACGGAGGTTTGAAAACGTATATATAAAAAAAAATTATAGAATCAGGGGTCGAAAATATATATACCCAAAAATGTCTATACAGAAATTACATACTCTCAACTACTGAGCGAAAAGTTCGGGGCAGGGGCGCAGGATTTAAGGGGCGGGGAGGGGCGTCCGACCCCCGAACTTTTCGGTCAGTAGTGTTATATATGTACGTTTCGTATATGATTTTGTAGGTATATACGTTTTCGACCTCCGGTTTTATAAAAAAAAATTAGGTATATACGTTTTCGACCCCCCGGATTTAATTTTTTTTTATTTATATAGCCCAAATAAAATATTTAATTAGCCCAAATATTATAGCCTAAATCATTATATTTTGATAGAATACTAGAATGTATATTATATAGCCCAAATCAAATCATTATATAGCCCAACTTAAAAGCCCACCCTATAAAAAAATCCAAATTCGTTTACTTTGGGACATCGACCAGAAGAACATAAGACACAAGCCAGAACTGCAGAAGGGGGAAAAACACAGGTTCCAGAACTGTTCGCCTTCAGCTTCTTGTTCGAGAACAGAAGCCAAAACGCTGCTCGTTGTTGTGGTCTTGTACTCTTGTTCGACTTTTTCAGTCTTCATAAGGTTAAATGTATGTGTTTTTTTATCTTTAGGTTTAATTTAGGGCTACAAATTATGTGATTTAGGTTGAAATTAGGGGTGAAATTGGTCCGAATTTTTGCCCTAAACCTTTTGAATCTTTCTGTAACTATGTCTAATTTTATTTGTTTAATCTTATTGTGATTTGATTTAGATAGAAATTAGAGTTTGAAATTTAGGGTGATTTGTTAACTTGTTTTGTTATTAGATTATGCTATGGGGAAGAATAAAATGATAACTTTTTTTTTAATGTTTGAGAACATTTTTTATTTGATATTAATGTTTGACCCGACCCGACCCGAATCGAATCACCGACGTCCGACCCGAACATACACTCGAAACTATGCGATAGAAATTTTTTTTTAGGTCCGTAACCTTCCGACCCCCTGAACGTTTTTTTCAATCTTCGCCACTGGTTCGGGAGGGTCCCCCTCCCCTGGATATCAACCTTTTATATTTAACTCATATACGATACATGTGTTTATCTATATGGATTAAAGGGTTAGTGCGACATTTTACTAAACTTTGTTTTAAGCTATAAAAAGAACATATTTAAAAGTTACGAATATTGGAATCAGATTCATAATGAGATATTTTGTCACAAAGAGTTATAATTTATTGAGACAATTAATGTAAATTAAATAAAAACATATATTCGAAGCAATTTTCAAGTGGAGAGTATTAGTCCATTCAACTTTCTAACTACTCTTTTTCAAAGAAGTTTTGAAAATTCTTCATCGCATATTAACACGTTTAATTTAAATATGATAGGGACATTCAATTTTTTAAATTATATATTCAAAACTTGAAAAGCTTTTTAAATATCGGAGGTCTTGAAAGATAGAGGTACCAAGTATGAAAATATTTGTTTCTACCTGGATGTTTCAGTTCAGGTATGGCTCACATGTATCAATGCCGGAGAGATAGCTTCGAATGTATAAGGGTCAGACATATGAAGTCCAAATGGACGTTTCAGGTATGGCCCACATGTACCAATGTCGGATAAATAGCTCCGAATGTATAAGGGTCAGACATATATATCACGTCCGAATGGACGAAGAATGGTATTTAAGAACCAAATCGCGTGCCCAATTATTAACAACAATAGCAATCATGAGAAAAGGATCTTACACGCAAGAAATCCTACTAGAAAATACAACCAACTCAAGACAAAACTTATGAACAACAATGTTTTTGGGGAAAAACCAAAGGACTCAAAAGTACAACTTGCTTTTGATGACGAAACCATCTTTACGCTGCCTCCAAATAGGAAAAGGTGAGGTAGTACTTTGGTTTCAATCAACATAAACACCCTAGTAAACACGAAACACTCAATTCAAACATTTCTCTTAAATTAAGAAACAGTTGACTTGAATGCTCCTTCGTGTTATTAAGAGTCAATTACTTTTCAAGTTATTTTCAAAATTGATATCGCGTATAGGCTCAGATAAAGTGTGATATGACCACTTTATACGTACGCTTCTCAGACCATACGGTGTGGGCAGTGACGGACCTAGGATTTTTTTTAATGGGGTCCACTTTTTTCGGTATTCAAAATTTTCATAACAAAACGTTAAAATTTTCGGGTCGGTCGTCGTTCGGTCGGGTCATAGCGAGGTTTGAAGTAGATTTAAAAAAAAACAAGAAAAACAAGCTATACAAGGATTGAACCCATGACCTCTTGTTGGTAAAGTAAGGGATTTACCACGACACCAGGTTCCCTTTTCTTTTAATGGTGTCCACCTAATTGTTTTTATGGGGTCCTTATACAATTTTATATACCGAATCTACTACTTTTTTTTAAAAAAATATTGGGGTCCGGGGACCCCGACCCACTCTATGTGGGTCTGCCCCTGGGTGTGGGTGTGGAAACACAGCGTTGTTGTCAATCCACACCCAAAAAACCACCCCGTGGCCCACGTTGTGCTTGGGGCTTAAGGATTTCCACCTGCGTGAGGGCAAATACGTGGGTGAGGTGGAGGCTCTTGATTGGTGGATGTGGTTTCGGTTTGTTTTGATTGGTTGATGATGACGGGGGCAGCCCAAGACCAAATAAAATGACTTGGACACATTAAAGCTTAAAAGGTTAAAAGGTTCAAAGGTTGGAAATCCGGGAGTTTAAATAAAACAATACGTGAACAGTAGGTAGTCACATCTCTGATTGCTTCACCAAACTCCCCAGCTGCAAAAGTAACACGAGTCCACAGAGCACAACCTTTTATCCGCAGGTCAAAAGGCTTAAACCCCAAAAAGGGCAAAATCCCCACTGCAAGCATGTTCACTAGTCAAATAACTTCCTCTTTGAGCAATGACTTTTCCTATAAATGTGACACTTCATTAAGTGTGAAAAACATTCCAAGATCAGCTCTGATTCCTGGCGAATCTCTGGTCATTGTTCTTGAATACTTGCTTCATGCAAGTCACTTTCTTTCACATTCAACACACACATTCCCTTTGCTCCTACATCCGAAACTGAACACATTTCAGTGGAGGATCTCGAGCAAACAACAAAATTAAACTAGTGAACCTCTCTCCACGTCTTGCAAACGTGGGGGGACCCCACGACCTGCGTTAGGCAAAGTTGAACCCTTCAACCCTTTTGCCTAACCAGCCCAGCTACTATCCTTGGTCTATTATTTGTTGCATCAACAAGTTGGCGCCATCCGTGGGACTACGCCACTAACTTTCTTCAAAAAACCTAGTAGTGTAGCTCCATTCTCTTGAAATTGCCATGTCGGAAAGTGAATCTCCGGGTGAAGTGAATTAGGTTCCAAATACCTCTACCCCAAGCACTAGCCAAGCTCATGTGGCTATACCAACGTCTTTCTCGACACCGGGGAGCACTCCCGAGTTTCTCACTTTCAACACTCCAACTCCATCCAGATTAGGGGTCCCTTCCCCTAATGTCGGTGTCTCTAGTACCCCATCACATGTTGAACTTACCCCTGAGGGGGTCGCCAACAATTTCCTTGAGTTGAGGTCTCTCCTCAACCAATATGTGAGTAGGGAGAGAGACAAGGGAGTGAGGATTCGTTTAGACTATGACGAGCCAGAACCAACACTATCTCCTGGACCTCCCATCCCTCCTTTCGCAAACTCACAACCTCTTGCATCTAGGGATGAGGCTGGTCCCAGTAATCCTCCTCCAAACCCTAACCCGCATCTGTCCGCAATGCCAAATCCCACAACATTTCCTCTCTTTTCGTCCCAACCAGCTACAAACGATGCTCCTTTTGGGCCATGAGCTGACCCTTGACCAGCTCCTACAGTCTCCAGTGACAAGTCTTCCACCCTCAATAGCAACTACATGGGAACAAGCTTTGTCCGTACTCCCTTTGCCACGAAGTGCCGTTATGAGCACTCCTATGAGAGTTAGTTGCCCAGTGGCACCCGGAAGCCTTCAAGGCTTCAACCTTATGCCCCAGATGATGGCCAGCTTCCTGTGGCAACACTTTATTAATTAAGTGCTGGCCACTCAAGGGAACAACAATAACAGCAGCAACATGGGTGCAAGGGTTGAAGAAGATTTGGCCAAGCCTTACAAGCCGAGTAACCTCTCATGCTTCTCACAACAAATAGCCGATTATGATTTTTAAACGAAGATTAAGATGCCATCCCACATCAAAACATATGATGGGACTGAAGACCATCTTCATATCTTTACTAGTGCAGCTAGAATCGAGAAATGGTCGAATGCTGAATGTTGTCTAATGTTCATGCAAACCCTTGTTGGATCAGCTAGATATGGTTCAATGATTTACTTGCTCGAAGCGTTCGAAGCTTTGATGACCTCAGCAAGGGGTTCTTGGCCAATTTCTCCCAGCAGAGGCGATACGTTAAAAATGCTACGGTAATCTTTCAGATAAAACAAAGGGATGATGAAAGTCTCCGAGATTTCATCGAAAGGTACAAAAATGAAGGTCTCACATATGTTGGGGCAGATGAAAAAATGAGAGTGGCCGGTTTTATGAACGCCATTACCTCCAAATATCTCACATGAGATTTCAACAAATCCCTGCCCAAGACTTTGGAAGAAGCTCTCGAAAGGGCTAAAGCCCACATCCGGGGATAGGAGGCTGTAGACATTAAAGAACAAAGAAAGAGGGGATCAAGCTGGCGAGGAAACAGCCCAGTTAGAAAAAGGGGAAACTTTAACTCCTATGACAGACGTCAAAAGGGTTCAGAGCAACGAAGGTTTGAAGGCCGAAGCCCTCCAAGCAGTGAAAGGACCACAAACTTTACACCCCTTACCAAGACATCTAAAGAGATTCTTGCCACGGAAGAAGTGAAACAAAGCTTTCGGCCTCCTAGACCTCTCCCTAAAAGCAGGAAAAACGAGAATTCCACCCAATACTATGAATTTCACGAAGAAAAGGGACACCACACAAATGACTGCTTCCAGCTTAAGAAAAGGATTGAAGAGGCCGTTAAGTCCGGGGAACTTGCTCACTTGGGGAAGGGAGTAAGGGACAAGATGGCCGAATGAAAAGGCAAGGAAGTTAACATGGTGGATTTTGATGGAACAGTTCCTCACAAAAGACAACGGTTGGAAGCTTGGGAGCTTCAGTGTGTTTGTTTCCCTCCAACAGAAAAAGACCCAGTTTCAAACCCTCTTGTGGTTGAGGCTACTGTGGGAACATTACAAACAAACAGAGCATACATAGACACTGGTGCCGCCACCGAGATCATGTTTGAAAAGTTATTCAACCGTTTAAGCAATGAAGAGCGTTCAAGGCTTCAACCCTCAGGAACCTCCATAAAAGGTATTGCTGACATACCTCTTAAGCCTTTAGGGCAACTGACCCTTAATGTCTGTTTCAGCGAAGGTCAGAAGAAGAGAATCCAACCTCTCACTTTTGTAGTCATCAACATACCTTCAAATTATGACGTAATCATTGGAAGGCCGGGGCAGTGTGCATTTTACATGACTGTGTCTGTTGGCCATGGCACTGTCAAATTTCCTACCGAGAGAGGAATCGCAACCCTTCAACCTACTCAAGAGGCCTATATGGTTGAAGGTGAAAGTTCCAAAAATGAAGGAGACAAACAAAGGCTAATTATAAACCCTAGGTATCCTGAGCAGAGCATAAGGGTCAATCCAAGCCTTTCACAAGAAACTCTCTCATATCTTGAAAAGTTGTTGACACATTATAGTGATGTCTTTGCTTGGTACCCGGAAGATATGACGGGCATCCCTCGAAGCATTGCTGAACATGAGTTGAAAATACCACCCGATATCAAGCCTGTTGTCCAAAAGAAGCGAAGTTTAGCACCCGAAAGAAGCTTGGCTGCATGCAAGAGGTTGAAAAGCTTGTGTCAGCCGACTTTCTCCGGGAAGTCAAGTATCAATCCTGGGTTGCAAACCCGGTCATGGTTCGAAAGCCGGACAACTTTTGTAGAATGTGCATGGACTTCAAGGATCTTAACAAGGCTTGTCCTAAAGATTGTTACCCGTTGCCAGAAATTGATCTCAAGGTCGACTCCCTCACCGGTTACCCGTTCAAGTGTTTTCTTAATGCTTACAAGGGTTACTACCAAATCCTCATGAAGGAGGAAGATGAAGAGAAGACCGCCTTTCACACGGACAAAGGGATCTTTTGTTACCAAAAGATGCCTTTTGGCCTCAAAAACGCTGGAGCAACCTACCAACGCCTAGTTGACAAGGCCTTTGCAAGTAAAATTGGTAGAAACATGGAGGCATATGTCGACGACTTGATGATCAAAAGCAAAACGGAATATCAAATGCTCGATTACATCCAAGAAACCTTCAGAAACCTAAGGAAGGTCAACATGAAACTCAACCCCGAGAAATGCTCATTTGGGTTTGAGGAAGGAAAGTTCCTGAGGCATATTGTGTGAAAACAAAGCATAAAGGCTAATCCAAACGAAGTGAAAGTTGTTCTTGAAACCAAACCATCACGAAGCAAAAAGGAGGTGGAAAGCTTAAACGGGAAGCTTGCATCCTTAAAGCGTTTTATCTCAAAATTGGCTGAAAGTTCTTTGCCTTTTTTCAAAACGCTCAAGGGATGCTCCGACAAGAAGGACTTCAAATGGACTGAGGAGGCTAAAGAAGCCTTCAACCAGATGAAGCAACACCTAGTTTCCCTACCTGACATTGCAGCCACAGAAACAGGAGAATTGATCTCGATATACCTTTCAGTTGCCGAAGAAGCAATAAGTGCGGTCATCACCATCGAACGAGAAAAAGTTCAGGTACTCGTTTATTTCTTCAGCAAAACTCTTAAATTGGCTGAAATCAAATATCCTCCCCTGGAAAAACTTGCTCTAGCCCTAGTCCAAACGGCTAGAAGGCTTCGAAGGTATTTCGAAACACACCCTATATAAGTGGTCACCGACCAACCTATTAAGAGTGTGCTTGAAAAACTGAAAAACTCGGGGCGACTAGCTAAGTGGGCAGTGGAACTAGGTGAACATAACATCACCTACGTCCCAAGAAAAGCAATCAAAGCCCAAGTATTGGCTGATTTCATTGTGGAAGTCCCAAAACAAACAATCACTGAAGTAAACACAGCTACCACTGAACCCTCAGACCTTGAAGCCTGTAAGCTTTTTACCGATGGGGCTTCAAGCGTTGAATGGTCAGGGACCGGGCTCATTCTGATCAACCCAGAAGGGTTAGAATTCATGTATGCTCTTCGATTTGATTTTCAGACCACCAACAACGAAGCTGAATACGAAGCGTTGATAGCCGGCTTAAGACTGGCTAAAGAAATGAAGGTCCAAAAGCTTGAAGTGTTCACAGACTCGTTGCTGGTGTCAAGCCAAGTGAATGACAGCTACATTGCAAAGGAGCCCAACATGAAGAGGTACACAGAAAAATCCAAAGAATTGATGAACACCTTCCAAACATGTACCATCAAGCAAATTCTCAGGTCTCAAAACAAGAAAGCGAATGCCTTGAGTAAACTCGCATCTCTCACTTTTGCCCACCTTACCAAAAAGGTACTGGTAGAAGTGTTAAAAGCTCCGTCAATTGATGAGTTGAAAGTTCAAGACGTAATCACCGAAGAAGATCCAAATTAGATGACTTCAGTCAAGAAATTCCTTAAAAATGGTGAATTGTCTGCTGATCAAACAGAGGCTGAAAGGGTTAAGATCAAGGCAAGGCAGTACGTGTTGCAAGGTGAAATCCTCTACAAGAAGGGTTACCTTGCACCATTGCTAAGATGTGTTAGTCCCGAGCAAAGTCAGTATTTGGTCAAAGAAATCTACGAAGATATATGCGGAGCTCATTTTGGAGCTAGATCGGTGGTTGCTAAACTAATGAACCTTGGGTATTTTTGGCCCTCAATGCACCGAGATACCACTGAGCAACTAAGGAAGTGTGATGCCTGCCAAATTCATGCACTAGTCCCGAAAAGTCCCAAGCATGATCTTGTCCCGATAACCTCAACATGGCCATTTTATAAATGGGGGATGGATATCGTTGGTCTATTCCCACCAGCCAAAGGCGGAGTAAAATTCTTGTTGGTGGCCATAGATTATTTCACCAAGTGGCCTGAGGTTAAACCATTTGCAAAAATCACGGGCAAGCAGGTCATTAATTGTGACAACCCTCACCAAACCAGGTATCCGTACGAATTAATTAATATTTAATTGATGTTTAATTACTGTGCTTGCTTACAATTGTGGATATACTGCTACTTGAATTCTGATACATACACATACATGCATCATACTTTATTTACTGTCACTCTATTATTTACACAGAACTATAGTGACAAACTTGATGCACAAAAGCACAGTAGCACAATGAACGGATAACCCAGTAAACGTGCTGACATAGCCAGCACCAGACAGACACTGTCTCTAAGGCCAGTATGAGCCGGAAATAGTTTACTACACTAGTAGGAAGTGTAGGGAAGTGAGGATTGTAGGACTGCGTCACTAGGTGATAGTTATAGTGACCGGATGTGTCTAAAACATACTTAAAGTGCAGAATTCTGCACTAGTTAACTAAAATTCAGCACTTTAAATAAAAATTCAGCATTAAGCTAACTAATAAAGTGCCAAAACATGAGGAAAATATTACTAGACACTTTCCAAAGTGTCGGGAATAAATTGTGTCACTAAAAATAATAATAACGGCACTTTAAAACTTTGTTAAGCACTTTAACGGATCACTATCCAACCGAACAACCGAACTTTATCCGGAACACAAAAATATTATCATTGACATTGCTTTTCTTTTTCTGAGCCAGTTAGGGTCCCCGAATACCCTAACACCCGCCACAATTTACAACACACTAGTAACTAGCTAACCTCCTAAATTAACTAACTAATATTTATACATTTAGTTAGAAACCAACCGGGTACCCCCCCCCCCCCATCCTAACCGATTCGGTCCCAAGGGGACAACACCCCACTTCTTTTGAATATTTTATTCTTTGATGCTTAATATCTAGCTAACACTTTAACCTATGGATAACTCACCAATATGGATTATAAATGGAACTCTAAGTCCATTACTTCATTCATTAGACACAACAACAAAAAAATTTGTTCTCCTTCTCTCCTCTCTCTAATCGGCCAAAACCATACCCACATCCACCACCCACTTTCAATTTCCATCTTCCAATTCCAAGTATCTATAAGGGTTAAGGATCGCGTACAAGGAACCTCGGTGCACTCGGATTGCGAAGGACCTCGCTACATTGCTTTTATCCACTCGTTTTTCGACTAGTTTCTTCCCTAGCCTTGAGCTAGTAGTAAGTGACTCTAAACGACTTCTTGATCTATTCTAAAGTGGTTAAAATGAACTTAGTCGGTTAAAATTTATGAACTTGCAAGATCACATACTAAAAGTTTACAAGAATGAGAAATATGTTGGATAAAGGCATAAGAGTTGTGTAAAACTTGTAAGACTTGTTTTGTGATGATTATTTAGTGCCGATCTATGTTGTGGTAGCTCGGATCATCATCTAACCCGGATTAGTCATGTTCATGAATCATGACATAGAGTATGCTTAAGTATGAAAAGGGTTAAATGATGAAACACTACTACACACTAAACATGAACTTGTGTAAAATCAACCTTTTTTACGAAATAGTGTTCTAAACTAGTAGATCTACGGATCTACAAGTGGTATTTTTAAAGAACCAAATGTCAAATGAAATCATATTTTTAAAGCCGGATCCTTTCCTAAACAAAGGTGATTTTTGTGAACACACAAGTGTGTAGACACTTGTGTAACAAAAAGTTTTAACAAAGAATTATTTTTGTATTTTTTTACTAGAAGATGTACAGATGCATTTTCTGTAAAAATATTATTTTTGAGAAACCGGTTTTATTTATAAAAGTAGAAAGATCTACAAAAAATAATGGGAAGTTACTACACACTTTTACACAACCCACAAGTTCATGTGTTTGTGATATTTTTGAACTAGTACGATGTTGGAATATTGTTTGTTGTTGATTGAGAAAAATTGTTGTTTGAATTTATAAAAGAAAATGATACGTTTGAAAGCGTGGCCACCTCCGGTTACAGGGGAAACTCTGGCGAAATTTTTCCAAAAATCTAACACTTGGAAATATTTTTATCACAAGTGTTATAAATATATTTTTTAACTTGTTTTCCCAAATAAATTTCGCCATGATTTTATTACAAAATTTCTAAGTGTCGGAGGTGGGATTTTCACAAAATAAAACTTGCTAAAATATATATTTAGAATATATATTTTCACAACAACACTTGTGTAAATTTTTGTGATTATTTTGTGAACTACGTAAATATTATTTTTAGGGTAAAAATAATATTACCAAATATTCACGGCTCCAAAATAATACGAACGCCTTCAATAAATATTTAAGTTACAACGGTATTATTAATACCACCCGAACCTTACAACGTAACTTACGCATTTTTAGAAAATACTCATAAGTGTGTATTTTGACAAGTTTTATTTTGGGTAAAATTATATGGAATAAATATAATATTTTTGGGAAAAATATTTATATTTTGGAAGTAGAATATTCTGGACAAAAGAGTTAGAGTATATTTATTAAGTGGGACTTAATAATAAAGTCTTGGAATTGTATAAACACACATGTATTAAAACCCCCATCCTTGGGAAGGAATATATTTACCAAATAATTCCAAAGTGTAATTACAAAATAGTTGTCTAACTATTTCCCAAAAACTTAAACCCTTAAGCTAAGGCACGGCCGTCCGTCTAATAGAAGTTAGTACGTGTAGGTCGTCGCACAGCAGGTTGACTGGGAGATACTTTTTGGAGACGTACTTCGGTGAGTTCATGTCCCCCTTTTCTCTTAACTGTTTTCAGTTTTCTAAACTGCGGGGGTGAAATACATGTTACTATGATTACAAGTACTTTTTACATGGTATGGATAGCGTAAGGAGGGTTATTACCTAGATCATGTGAATAGGTAGGCTATTATCGTAAGACCATTAACCCTTGTATAAGGACCGAGAGGCATGAGTGATAGATCTATCGGGTGTTGCGAGCCCCACGCATGAGCCAACGTGTGGCTGCATGTGGTGACTATGTCGTTCCGCCGGAAGGACCGGTATGAAATACGCGTTACAGGTTTGAGTGCTTCCTATGCCATTTCACTTATTAATGTATTAGCTACACATTAATTGATCTCTTTTTCCTTATTGCTACATACCAGGAATTTTCATACATACAGACATTTTACAAAGGTTTTACTTACTCACTTACACATGAACTCGCTCAACATTATTGTTGATTTTTCCAACTTACATGTATTTCAGGGAACTAAAGATCTGGCGCGGTATGTTACGTTTTCCCGCTGCATAAGGGTTATGAGGTCATCCAAGTTTAAGGGATGTGACTTATTCCTGGACGAGTCACAGTTTTTAAACTGCGTTTATTTCATGTCGATGTTTGTGTCTTTCAAACAATGTTTTATGTTATCAGGTTGTAGTTTCCGTTGCATGAGTCAACGCCGTAAGACAATGTTGTGTTACTTTTGTTTTAAAACTTAATTCAATGGATGATCTTGCATGGTTTTATTTTCATATAGCTTTGTTATGATTAAGCTATGGTATTAAGAAGTCACACCAAATTAACCACGCTTCCGCAAAGCTAGGGTGTGACATTAATTTCGTTTAGGAAAACATTATTTGCCGTTATGGATTACCGGGAGTACTTGTCACCGACAATGGAAAGCAATTTGCCAAGAAGCCTTTCAGCGTTTGGTGCAAAGAATTCAGAATCGCTCAGGTTTTCGGCTCAGTGGCATATCCACAGTCAAACGGTCAAGTTGAGAGGATGAATCGAAGCATAGTTGAAGGAATCAAAGCCAGATTGGGAAGGTATGAAAGCAATTGGCTTGAAGAATTGCCAAGTGTTCTATGGGCCATAAAAACAACCGAAAAAACAAGCCACAAAAGAACACCCTATAGCTTGGTATTTGGGTATGAAGCTGTGATTCCAGCTGAAGTAGGAGTTGTAACACAACGAACTGTCAACATGGATCCCGAAACAAACCAAAAGGAGACCATGTTGAACTTATAACTCCTAGAGGAAGCACGAGGAACAAGCTGCAATTCAAGAGGCCAAGTACAAACAACGAATGGAAGCTTACTATAACAAAAGAGTCAAGAATGAACGTTTCAAGCCAGGAGACCTGGTGCTTAGAAACAATGAAGCTAGTAAAAAAGAGAACCAAGGAAAGCTCGACCCAAAATGGGAAGGCCCGTATACCATCCTTGAAGCACATAAGGGTGGATCTTACAAGCTAGCAGACTCAGAGGGTAAAAAGCTTCCAAGACACTGTAATGGAAAAACCTTGAAGAGGTTCCATGTCTAATCAAGAAAGATTGGTTTGTATTTCATAAAGTTGTATTTCAAGAGTTGACCACCTTTTGTAACACAATGTGTCTTGAATGAATAAAGTTGTTTTATTAAATTTGTCTTTCTATCCTAAAATCAGGTTGAGAACCTAGCAAAAAACTCCATGGCAGTGGCCATGTAAGGGGATGAGCTCCCAGGCCACATCGCTCAATAGGCTCAATAGGTTCAAGGGTTGAATGGACCTATATAAGGGGTGGGTTCCTAAATCAATACAACTCCATGAGACTTATAATCAAAAAACAAAGTTGTCTCATAGACGGGTCCGAACAGCCTACACCAAATGTTCCTTAAGCCTTAGAAAAATAATCAACAAACAGGCTTACGAAATCAAATGAAAATAAGAAAAATAATGAATAGGATAGGCCGAGGCTCGGTCTGGGAGGCCGAGGCTCGGTCTGGGAAACCGAGGTAGTTGTCTAGTGGGACTAGGAAGAGCAGTCTGGGAGGCTAGGAGGCTAGTGGGACTAGGAAGAGCAGTCTGGGAGGCTGGGAGGCTAGTGGGACTAGGAAGAGCAGTCTGGGAGGCTGGGAGGCTAGTGGGACTAGGAAGATCAGTCTGGGAGGCTGGGAGGCTAGTGGGACTAGGAGAACTATTTGATTGCGTATTGGTGACTAATATGTTTATTTGACTATGTGATTGATTATTTGTGCATATGCGTGTTTGTATTACAGACGATCTGCCTTCATCCGGCCTTGGAGAGCCGGACACCACAGACCCCATGCCCATAGTATCAGACGGCATAGTCTCATCAGAGCACGAGGTGTATACCTCAGATACTACCAGCACGGACAAAGATGATTTCCAGCCATTTGTGCTGTCCAATGACGTGGCTGAGCCCGCTGATGGCCCTATCACTAGGGAGTTGCCGCTCGCGGTGATCTCTGCCCCTGTACCCCTTGCCGCTTACCCTATTGTTGATATGCCCTTGACGTAATCGCTGACGACAACGTCGACTTGTTTGATGAGGACCCACTCGAGGATGACTTGGAGGGTGAGGCCCTTATTGCTGCTGGTGATCTCCTACTTCTCGCTGATGCTCCTGCGGAGGAGGCACCCATCCACTCACCGACCCCGACTCCTTTGAGTCCGTGACATCTGCACCTTCACATGCGCAGGGAGGGCAGCATCATTCGCACGACACGGACCCTGATATGGCATCATTCGCTGCACCTGCCCCTGCCCCTAGCTTTGAGTATGGTCATGACGTTGATGACGATTCGGATCCTGTTTTCCCACCGGGCTTTGACCCCGATCATGATATTGAGTTTATTCACTTAGATCAGCCCATGAGGGACCCTGTTGACCCCATGTTTGCTGATCCCGCAGATTTTTGAGATGAAGTTTGACGATCCGGAGCCTGCAGTGACCCCGAGCCAGTAGTTGCTCCAGACCCCGTATTCAAGCATGAACCTATTCATGCTGATGTACCCGCTGTTGATCCTTTGATTGATGATGTACCTATCGATGATCATCCTATTGTTGCTCCACTGTTGGAGGATAAGCATGCTGTTGATACTCATGTTGACGCCCCTCACATTGCTGATATTCCCATTGAGCCTGTTGTTGTCGCCCCTCTTCCTGACCCTGTGCCCGTACAGTTCGATCATGCACCTTTTAGGTCATCGACACGCGCACACCCGAAGTGAGTGGATAAACGATGCTAATGGTCACCCACCTTTCGAGTTTCCTGTGACGCCCCCTTGTGACTCCTGTTTTAGCCCCTGTTTCAGTTCCTATGGATGCACCTTTGTTCCCACACTCACCACTGATGCTCAACACACCGTTACATGACCCGGAGCCTGCACTCGAGCCAGCTGCTACACCATTTGGGTCAGCTTGATGCTGTGCCTGCTGAACCTACACCTTTACGTGATCACGGTCCTGTTACTTTTTGGTCTGCCATACATTGCACCCCTTATATCTACCTGCATCGGCCAATCTCCACATTTGTGAAATGTTCGTTTTTACACCCGCAACCGCTGACATTGCTCCTTTCCCCTATGAAGACCAACGTCCATTGCGCCAAGATGCCTATAGCTTTCTTTCAGAATATAACCGCACCTCGGGGAGGTACTTCAGGTCAGCACCCGCATAACGATTCATCTGCTACAACAGCATATTCCCAACTGCACAGGTCGCACCATTTGCTACATTCACCTCTACAACGTTGGACGAGCCATCTTGATGATTCCTATTGTACACTGTGCTGAAGTTAGACCCTTACATTATAAAGGCCACACGCGAGATGAGTGCTCCTGTAACATCAACTACAGTTAAGGATATGAGTCACAGAATGTTGGAGCTTGAGCTGACGCCACAATTGGCAACTTCAAATGCGAAACATTACATAACCGAAAACAGGACTTGAGTGTCTACATCACAAGACCACATATTGTCTAAAAAGTTTATGCAAAATACCACGTTCTCCAGCCTGTCTATCACCAGCATGCTTTGATCCGCCGCATACGCCAAGACTCCTTTGTGCTCTTGACCTTTGTTCTTTCACCATTCCCTGGATTCTGATGTTCATTTCTAAACTATCGGGCGACAGAGCAAATAGTTACTTCAACGTATATACAAGCTCGAGGAGGGACTCACGCACGTTAACAGTATACTTTTCTTTCCTCCTCCACCTCAGTCACCAGTATAGTTGATTTCTGGATTAAGCGGATTGCATTACGCTTGGGAAAAGACGCTAATGATAAGCGGGGATTGCGGAGACTTTTGAGGATCACTTCTGACCACGTAATTGTGATGCACTGATATACTTGTTTGGACAAGGGTAGGGTGACCCTGTGTCCCTTCTGATGTGATGCATTTTGGTAAGACACAGTGATTGTGGCCAGAGGATAATGAAAGCCCGATCATCTTTAAACACGCGACAATACTTATGACTGATGACTGACGAAAAATATCGTCGCTATGTTCTCACTAAGCACGTTGATGATCTACATATTTATGCTATAACTATAATACCGCATGTTTACTTGCTACGTTCCTATTTGCAAGCTGTGCTATAACCATGATGATATGTGATTAATTGTTAAACAACTGCGTATTTACGTAAATGTAATATACCTCTGAGGTCTTATTCATTAAATAGAGACTTATGTGCTCGTGTCCTTACTAAGACCCGACCTAACTGACTTTCTTCTAGGAAGATGTCGACTCTAGGGAACACCGATACCAACAACCCTCTGCCGACGACAGAGGCGGAATTTCAAGAACGCCTCTTACAGTTCATCGCACAGTACGAGGCCTTTCGCCCCGGAAACAAACCACCCAACGGCTGCACCTACAAGCAGTTCTTGGGCTGCCAGCCCCTACATTTCGACGGCACTGGGGGTGCCGTAGCCTTCATGCGCTGGATTGAGAAGATGGATTCTGATTTGCGTGCAAGCAAATGCGCCCCAGAGGATCAGGTCACATACATTTCCGGGCTGTTCCGGGATGGGGCTCTGTCATGGTGGAAACTCCAGGTTCAGACGATGGGCGAGGCTGCTGCATATGCCTTATCATGGGACGAACTGAAAGAGCTAATGTATAAAAAGTACTGCTCAAGAACAGAAAGCCAGAAGGTGGAAACTGAGTTCTGGAACTTGAAGATGGAAGGTCCAAAAATAGCTGAGTACGTGGAGAAGTTCCAAGTTCTGTCGCGTATTGTTCCATACATGGTAGATCCAGAGTTTAAGAAGATTGAGCGTTTCATTGGGGATTGGCACCTCAAATCATGAGCATGGTGACAACATCAAAGCCTGCAACGATCGCTGAGGCCATCAATCTAAGTGTGGCCTTGACTGAAGAGGCAATCAGGATGAACAAATTTTCAACCTCTGAGGAGGAGAAGGAGACTCATGAAGAGTCAACTGGGGATAACAAGAGAAAGTTAGCAAATTTCAAACAGGGTACCCAAATGAGTAGCGACAACAAGGCCAAAAAGAGAAAATAGTACATGGGTAAACTACCTAAATGCGACAGGTGCCAACGCCATCATACCGGGCGATGTAAAAATGGGAAGTGTGGCAACTGTGGCAAAGTGGGACACAACAGGGAAACGTGTTGGCGTGAGACGAAGCGTGGAAAGAAAGGAAAAGGAAAAGATAAGGGATGTTACAACTGCGGGGATATGAGGCACTATAGGAAAGATTGCCCAAGGGAGATTAAACAAAATTATGGGAAAGATGTCTAACACCGGGCTAGGGAAGCACGCCAGAAATCCAAGCATGGATATCGGTACGTCCCATATTACTCAATGCTATGCATTGCGCTACTTGATACTGCTGTAAATTTTAGCTTCGTACCTCTAGAGTAAGAGTATACTTGGTTTAGTAGCAAGTAAGATAAATAACCCGCACACGATAGTACTAGCTAACGGGAAGCTAGTGAAAGCCAACGAAGTAGGTGGAATTGGCAAGAGAGAACTTGGAGAGCGTAGGTTTACGCTAGATCTATTGCCAGTTGAGTTGGAAAGCTGCAACGTGGTAACTGGGATGGGTTAGTTGCCAAGCGATCAAACAAAAATTGATGTTCGCAACCAAATGACGAACGAAGAAACGATCGGGACTCACGAAGCAGGATACACCCCCACGGATCACGAATTGTTTGAAGGCACGAAAGATGTTGTAGGAAGAATGTGTTGTTCTCTGGCTCATGTCGGGGACAAGGGAGCCGAAGAAACAAAACTCGAAGATACCCCCGTGATCGGAGAATATCCAGGAGTCTTCCTCGAAGACTAGCCAGAATTATCTCCTCAACGACAAGTTGATTTTCGCACCGATTAAATTCCAGACGCAGCGTCTGCTGTTGATGCACTTTAGCGACATACACCTTCGGAGATACAGGTATTGCCAGTGTAACCTCAGTGGTTGCTAGAGAAGGAAGATAACAGACCAAGACTCCCTGTTGGGTAACCCCATTTCTACTCGTCAAAAAGAAGGATGATGATTTTCAAGTAAACATCAACTACCAGGAGCCGAACGAGCTAACCCACCAGAGTCAGTGACTCTTGCTAAGGATTAACGAACCCCGTACATAACTGACTATGAGGACCCAACTACTACTACACGACTGATCGACGATCGAACATCGTTAGCGGAGAAATTCAGAGAGTATACCAGGATGAAATTGTGGGACAATGACTGTGCTTAGACAAAACCAAGATGGAGCTTCCTACACAATGTATAAACCAGATCCACAAGGGATGTAGAATCCGGAGAAACTAGAAGCCTTACCTCTAGGAACCATATCTGTCAACTCAATCAAACATCATTAACTTGACCAACTTGTCAGTGCAGTTAACAAAACCGAAGGTACTTAAATTTTCTTCCGTTGAAGTCTTCACTTTCACTTCTAACGAGTAGATATTTGCATTTCTACTCCCCCTCAAAGTAGTTGCATCACGTTGATTTCATTCGCTGAGAGCGAACGCACGTTTGCTTCGTATACTTGGTCACTTCTCCCTCTTGGTGGAAACACAACGCTTCATCACTTGAAAACTTATACATAACCCATGCATCATTTGCTACGCATGTGGTTTTGTTTCAAACAAACACTTCATTGAAATTTAAAATTACCTTGCTAAACCTAATTGCTGATTCGTGATTCGAACGACCTACATTATTGTTATTGTTGGCTCCTTTGTTATTAAGTCGACACACACTTTCTTGAAACCGCTTTCTTTCAAGCTACGTTTAAGGTTATGGTTGCTACCATGCCAAGATTCCCTTGTTGATACGTACGTTTCTTGACGGGTTACGCTGAAACTAAGTTCGATTGCTTGAACTTATCCAGTTTACATGTTTGATTTGAGACGCCATATGATGTATTGAGAGCATCATATTCAACTATTTTTGCAGAGATTCTTTCATTTTGAGTCGTAGTAGATTTGGTTGGCCTACGACTCCACTAAATTGTTGATAGATTTCGGCACCTTACAGTGATACTTTCTCAGAATTGAAGCTTGCGCTAATTTGATTACGCACCTCATACCCGGATTTAATTGTTTATTGACTCGCTCTAAATCCGTTTGCTTATCACGATTAAATCGGTCTCAACACAATTGGGTGTTAAAACAATGGTACATAGATTCATTTCATAAGCCGCATGTACCTCCTAACGATTCTTTCATTGTCAATCAAATGCCTTGCGGTACTCGATACTTTATTTTCATCTTTAATCAAAACAGTGGCTCTTTAATGATTCCGTGTTCAACTGAAAACTTTATAACATTGTGTAAATCAATTCTTCAGGCTTGTTTCGGTACACTTTCATTTGGTCTCAAACACAGTAAACTTGTTCATTCACCGCCATTATGGAATTATGTCATTGCGACACCTTGTGGTGTCATTACAAACTTGTAGCTTGTGCTAATCATGGTCAACCATTTTGCGTAAAACTATATCATCTTTTGTTGACTTATCATTTTAACATTTCTGATGCAACTACAAATCAAGGCAAGGATACACCAGATTCGCTTGTGTTCACTCGACGTATTCTCGCAATTCAAAATACTGAATCTTACCATTCGTCTACTCAGGAGTTGACAGATCATTTTATTATTTCAATTGAATTGTTGATTTTTAAATTTATATAGCGGGTGCTATGTTTCGTGAAAACTCGCGTGCATATTGCGATCGATCGTTTGAGAGTCTTATTAGTCAAGGCTCCTCTTTATGGAACCCCCCTACTAGCTGGATTACACTAGGCTATACGTCAAGTACGTCTTGTACCTCTGACATCAACTGCTATGAGCACACACCTTTTTAACCCTAGGATTCGGGTTGTTATATATATTCTTGGACTCACCAAATGTGGGTAAGGTTTGATTCAGATTGAAGATTATCTACCTTGATATTATTCATATACATACACGTATGACGAAACCATAAGGGGGTTAAGGTAGTACAAATTTCGAGGACGAAATTTTTCTAACGGGGGGAGAATGTGACAACCCTCACCAAACCAGGTATCCGTACGAATTAATTAATATTTAATTGATGTTTAATTACTGTGCTTGCTTACAATTGTGGATATACTGCTACTTGAATTCTGATACATACACATACATGCATCATACTTTATTTACTGTCACTCCATTATTTACACAGAACTATAGTGACCAACTTGATGCACAAAAGCACAGTAGCACAATGAACGGATAACCCAGTAAACGTGCTGACATAGCCAGCACCAGACAGACACTGTCTCTAAGGCCAGTATGAGCCGGAAATAGTTTACTACACTAGTAGGAAGTGTAGGGAAGTGAGGATTGTAGGACTGCGTCACTAGGTGATAGTTATAGTGACCGGATGTGTCTAAAACATACTTAAAGTGCAGAATTCTGCACTAGTTAACTAAAATTCAGCACTTTAAATAAAAATTCAGCATTAAGCTAACTAATAAAGTGCCAAAACATGAGGAAAATATTACTAGACACTTTCCAAAGTGTCGGGAATAAATTGTGTCACTAAAAATAATAATAACGACACTTTAAAGCTTTGTTAAGCACTTTAACGGATCACTATCAAACCGAACAACCGGACTTTATCCGGAACACAAAAATATTATCATTGACATTGCTTTTCTTTTTCTGAGCCAGTTAGGGTCCCCGAATACCCTAACACCCGCCACAATTTACAACACACTAGTAACTAGCTAACCTCCTAAATTAACTAACTAATATTTATACATTTAGTTAGAAACCAACCGGGTACCCCCCCCCCCCATCCTAACCGATTCGGTCCCAAGGGGACAACACCCCACTTCTTTTGAATATTTTATTCTTTGATGCTTAATATCTAGCTAATACTTTAACCTATGGATAACTCACCAATATGGATTATAAATGGAACTCTAAGTCCATTACTTCATTCATTAGACACAACAACAAAAAAATTTGTTCTCCTTCTCTCCTCTCTCTAATCGGCCAAAACCATACCCACATCCACCACCCACTTTCAATTTCCATCTTCCAATTCCAAGTATCTACAAGGGTTAAGGATCGCGTACAAGGAACCTCGGTGCACTCGGATTGCGAAGGACCTCGCTACATTGCTTTTATCCACTCGTTTTTCGACTAGTTTCTTCCCTATCCTTGAGCTAGTAGTAAGTGACTCTAAACGACTTCTTGATCTATTCTAAAGTGGTTAAAATGAACTTAGTCGGTTAAAATTTATGAACTTGCAAGATCACATACTAAAAGTTAACAAGAATGAGAAATATGTTGGATAAAGGCATAAGAGTTGTGTAAAACTTGTAAGACTTGTTTTGTGATGATTATTTAGTGCCGATCTATGTTGTGGTAGCTCGGATCATCATCTAACCCGGATTAGTCATGTTCATGAATCATGACATAGAGTATGCTTAAGTATGAAAAGGGTTAAATGATGAAACACTACTACACACTAAGCATGAACTTGTGTAAAATCAACCTTTTTTACGAAATAGTGTTCTAAACTAGTAGATCTACAGATCTACAAGTGGTATTTTTAAAGAACCAAATGTCAAATGAAATCATATTTTTAAAGCCGGATCCTTTCCTAAACAAAGGTGATTTTTGTGAACACACAAGTGTGTAGACACTTGTGTAACAAAAAGTTTTAACAAAGAATTATTTTTGTATTTTTTACTAGAAGATGTACAGATGCATTTTCTGTAAAAATATTATTTTTGAGAAACCGGTTTTATTTATAAAAGTAGAAAGATCTACAAAAAATAATGGGAAGTTACTACACACTTTTACACAACCCAGAAGTTCATGTGTTTGTGATATTTTTGAACTAGTACGATGTTGGAATATTGTTTGTTGTTGATTGAGAAAAATTGTTGTTTGAATTTATAAAAGAAAATGATACGCTTGAAAGCGTGGCCACCTCCGGTTACAGGGGAAACTCTGGCGAAATTTTTCCAAAAATCTAACACTTGGAAATATTTTTATCACAAGTGTTATAAATATATTTTTTTAACTTGTTTTCCCAAATAAATTTCGCCATGATTTTATTACAAAATTTCTAAGTGTCGGAGGTGGGATTTTCACAAAATAAAACTTGCTAAAATATATATTTATAACATATATTTTCATAACAACACTTGTGTAAATTTTTGTGATTATTTTGTGAACTACGTAAATATTATTTTTAGGGTAAAAATAATATTACCAAATATTCACGGCTCCAAAATAATACGAACGCCTTCAATAAATATTTAAGTTACAACGGTATTATTAATACCACCCGAACCTTACAACGTAACTTACGCATTTTTAGAAAATACTCATAAGTGTGTATTTTGACAAGTTTTATTTTGGGTAAAATTATATGGAATAAATATAATATTTTTGGGAAAAATATTTATATTTTGGAAGTAGAATATTCTGGACAAAAGAGTTAGAGTATATTTATTAAGTGGGACTTAATAATAAAGTCTTGGAATTGTATAAACACACATGTATTAAAACCCCCATCCTTGGGAAGGAATATATTTACCAAATAATTCCAAAGTGTAATTACGAAATAGTTGTCTAACTATTTCCCAAAAACTTAAACCCTTAAGCTAAGGCACGGCCGTCCGTCTAATAGAAGTTAGTACGTGTAGGTCGTCGCACAGCAGGTTGACTGGGAGATACTTTTTGGAGACGTACTTCGGTGAGTTCATGTCCCCCTTTTCTCTTAACTGTTTTCAGTTTTCTAAACTGCGGGGGTGAAATACATGTTACTATGATTACAAGTACTTTTTACATGGTATGGATAGCGTAAGGAGGGTTATTACCTAGATCATGTGAATAGGTAGGCTATTATCGTAAGACCATTAATCCTTGTATAAGGACCGAGAGGCATGAGTGATAGATCTATCGGGTGTTGCGAGCCCCACGCATGAGCCAACGTGTGGCTGCATGTGGTGACTATGTCGTTCCGCCGGAAGGACCGGTATGAAATACGCGTTACAGGTTTGAGTGCTTCCTATGCCATTTCACTTATTAATGTATTAGCTACACATTAATTGATCTCTTTTTCCTTATTGCTACATACCAGGAATTTTCATACATACAGACATTTTACAAAGGTTTTACTTACTCACTTACACATGAACTCGCTCAACATTATTGTTGATTTTTCCAACTTACATGTATTTCAGGGAACTAAAGATCTGGCGCGGTATGTTACGTTTTCCCGCTGCATAAGGGTTATGAGGTCATCCAAGTTTAAGGGATGTGACTTATTCCTGGACGAGTCACAGTTTTTAAACTGCGTTTATTTCATGTCGATGTTTGTGTCTTTCAAACAATGTTTTATGTTATCAGGTTGTAGTTTCCGTTGCATGAGTCAACGCCGTAAGACAATGTTGTGTTACTTTTGTTTTAAAACTTAATTCAATGGATGATCTTGCATGGTTTTATTTTCATATAGCTTTGTTATGATTAAGCTATGGTATTAAGAAGTCACACCAAATTAACCACGCTTCCGCAAAGCTAGGGTGTGACATTAATTTCGTTTAGGAAAACATTATTTGCCGTTATGGATTACCGGGAGTACTTGTCACCGACAATGGAAAGCAATTTGCCAAGAAGCCTTTCAGCGTTTGGTGCAAAGAATTCAGAATCGCTCAGGTTTTCGGCTCAGTGGCATATCCACAGTCAAACGGTCAAGTTGAGAGGATGAATCGAAGCATAGTTGAAGGAATCAAAGCCAGATTGGGAAGGTATGAAAGCAATTGGCTTGAAGAATTGCCAAGTGTTCTATGGGCCATAAAAACAACCGAAAAAACAAGCCACAAAAGAACACCCTATAGCTTGGTATTTGGGTATGAAGCCGTGATTCCAGCTGAAGTAGGAGTTGTAACACAACGAACTGTCAACATGGATCCCGAAACAAACCAAAAGGAGACCATGTTGAACTTATAACTCCTAGAGGAAGCACGAGGAACAAGCTGCAATTCAAGAGGCCAAGTACAAACAACGAATGGAAGCTTACTATAACAAAAGAGTCAAGAATGAACGTTTCAAGCCAGGAGACCTGGTGCTTAGAAACAATGAAGCTAGTAAAAAAGAGAACCAAGGAAAGCTCGACCCAAAATGGGAAGGCCCGTATACCATCCTTGAAGCACATAAGGGTGGATCTTACAAGCTAGCAGACTCAGAGGGTAAAAAGCTTCCAAGACACTGTAATGGAAAAACCTTGAAGAGGTTCCATGTCTAATCAAGAAAGATTGGTTTGTATTTCATAAAGTTGTATTTCAAGAGTTGACCACCTTTTGTAACACAATGTGTCTTGAATGAATAAAGTTGTTTTATTAAATTTGTCTTTCTATCCTAAAATCAGGTTGAGAACCTAGCAAAAAACTCCATGGCAGTGGCCATGTAAGGGGATGAGCTCCCAGGCCACATCGCTCAATAGGCTCAATAGGTTCAAGGGTTGAATGGACCTATATAAGGGGTGTGTTCCTAAATCAATACAACTCCATGAGACTTATAATCAAAAAACAAAGTTGTCTCATAGACGGGTCCGAACAGCCTACACCAAATGTTCCTTAAGCCTTAGAAAAATAATCAACAAACAGGCTTACGAAATCAAATGAAAATAAGAAAAATAATGAATAGGATAGGTGCTATGTCTTCTTGTTAAAAATACCAAGGCTAAGTGACTGCAGCACTGAACCCTTTAAGGTATGAAAAACATAAAGGCAACACAAACCCAACAAAGACAAAGCCAAAAGGAAAAGAAATAATCTAAGGAACAATACAACAACATGAACAAAAAGGTTACAAAACTCAAAGATACAAACCAAGTCATGAAACTAAAGCCAAGTCATGAAACTAAAGTAGTAAAAAGAAGCCTTGAAGGCTTCAAGCTACATACGTGACAACCAGAAGCCTCAAAGGCTTCAACCTACATGCATGACAGCCAGAAGCCTTGAAGGCTTGAAGCTAACCAAGCTGCCTTAACAAAATAGACACAAGCATAACAAACATAACACAAGGCAAATAGTTAAACTTAGTAGCATAATAAAGGAAGCCTTAAAGACTTCCAAACATCCAAACGAAGTTAAAACAAGCCCTAGCGACTTGTAAGCTTAAAAATTGTTCAAATGGCTATACATGCCTAACCACAACCACATAACAAGAACCTTAAGGGTTCCTGTGAAACCTAAAATTGTTTAAGTTAACATTACAAACCACAAATTGTTTTCAAGGATGCTAAGAAAGCTACGAATGTCCATCAAGCATCAGCAGGAGGTTTGGAAGCCCCGGAACCATCACTCTTAACCTTCTTTGATTTCTTTGACTTCTTAGCTTTCAAGCCACCATCACCACCTACTGCTGAAGCTTCCAAGCTTGCATCCTTCGAAGCAGCAGGTCCTCCTGAAAGGGTATCATCACTATCTCCCGAATAAGATCGCTTCCTTGAAAGGGAACCGAGGACTTCAGCACAAACTTTTTCATTAAGACCATCCGGTTTTAGCTCCTGCAAGACAATAAGAGGCTTACCAAAACAAGTAGAAACCTGATTAACATACGGGTAGGTCAGCATCTCCATCTGTTCAATGGAACCCTTGAAGACCTCAGAAGCTTCAGGACGATATAAGGGAGACTTTTATAAAGAATGGCCAGACTCATGAAGCTTGTAACCGGCAATGAGACCTTGATATTTCCCCAAGTTGAGCAGTTTAGTATAAACTTCACCAAGAGCGGAATTAAACTCCTTGGAATGAAGAAGGTAAGTAATAACTTGCTGGAAACCTTGCTCAATTAGCCATTGGTTATCACTGGTGGCTTGAGCAACCAAAGCCTTCTCTTCATCAAAGGCTCTCTGTTGAACAGACAAAGCCTCCCTATCAGCCTTTAGGTTCAACCGATCGGCTTCGAAGCTTTTCTTAAGATCACTTACCTCAATTTCATGCCTTCTAGTCAATTCACCAACCTTTTTGACCCAAGCCTCTTCCTTCTCAGCAAACCCACCAATCTCTTTCTTCATTGCAGCCATCGAAGATTTCATTTTCTCCTTCTTTTTAGAAAATTCTTCATACTCATGCATCCTTTTACGAAAACGAGCAACTCCTTGAGGAAGCATGGAAGCAAGGTTGCAAGTACTTAAAATCATATGAGACAGCATCATGTCATCATCCATCTCAGCAATGGTACTATGAACCGAAGGAGGAGCAATATGACTCAACACATCCTCACAAACAGCAGCATCCTTAAAACTATCATCAACCTTTACAGACCAATCAAGCACATAAACCTCATCCTCATTCAACCCTTCAACGTCCCTGCTCGAGGAACCATGAACAGGAGTATCCATAACCTTCTTGGCTGGAGTTTTCTTCTTGCCATGAACAACCAATTTCTTTTCCTTCTCAACATCCACATCAACACCTTGATCTTCAGAAACCTCAACATCATCACTCAATTCTACTGGTTCATAAGAAGTGGATTGAGGAGCACCTTTCAGCAAACGGCGAGTAGATCGACGGGTTGAAGCCTTGGGAGCAGCAGGCTTAGAAAAACCCTTAACATTGGAGACACTAACATAGCCAGCACCCTCAAAACTCTGTTCTATACCCCTAGCAACAGCATCATCCCCTTCAGCGGCTTGGGCATCCGTAAAAGCCACATCAGATGTATCATCACTCTTGATAAAGTCCAAAGCAGACATGACTGCAAAATGTTTCAAAAACAAAAAAACAAATAAGTCGCCAAACAAAGATGTTCCAAAAAGACATAACAAGGAAAAAGCATACTCTGGCCATTCCTCATAAGAACCGGATCTCGATTGTTCTTTTCCCACAATTTACTAACCCTTAACAGAACTAGCAAATGTTCAGGGAAGGGACGAACCCTTGAAGGGCACTCTCGGATGGCTTTAAGAAAAGCATCATTCAAATCGGATTCGGAGGGTTCCGGTTCATTGAGAACAGCATCCGGGTGCCTCCACACCATTTTGAAGGGGATAATAGAATCAGAGACCCAGAAAAAACGATCTTTCCATGTACCAAGTGTGATAACCATGGAAGAGATGAGACAGGTATCAACCTTGGATGTCTCAAAGGTGAACCAATCACTGTTTTTTGCCAAATGAAAAAACCGACGAAAAAGCAACAATGAAGGATCATAACCAAGGGCACGACATAAAACCTCGAAGTGTAAAACCCTAGCCATGCCCTTCGGATGAATTTGGCCAAAGGAAACATGGTAATACTCCAAAACATTCAACACAAAAAGAGAAAAAGGATTCGAAGGTTGGAAAATTCAAAGTCCCGGCAATACAGAGCAATCGAACCAGGGGGACATTGATCAACGGATTTATCACAAGCCGGTGCAACCGGATTGAACTTAAGGCCAATGCCTCATTCAATACAAAAGTTTTCCACTTCCTCTTGAGTGAGGCGTGAAAAACTAACGGAAAGATCCTTCCGTGCACCCATGATCAAAATAAAGAACAAGTAAAGCAAACAAAGGAAACTGGAACTAACCTGAAAAATGGAAAGGAAATGTGGAGGAAACTTGAGAGAAAATGAAAGATTGATTGTTTGCCTTGAATAATAAATGAAAATAAAACCCAAATAGAAGTTATGATTACATAATAGTTATTAACCTAACCTCTGCAAAAACCGTCGACCTATAAACTGCCACACATCAATCAAATCAGTTGTCAGTTTTTAAAATTCAAAAATTCTCAACTAACTCCAAGCCTTCAAGCGTTCAAGCCTTCAAGCCTTTAAGCAATAAAAGCAAATGTGTAAAAGTCAGAAGTATTTGAGCTCACTGCCAAAAACCTCTGACTTGGGGGGCTGATGACGGGGGTAGCCCAAGACCAAATAAAATGACTTGGACACATTAAAGCTTAAAAGGTTAAAAGGTTCAAAGGTTGGAAATCCGGGAGTTTAGATAAAACAATACGTGAACAGTAGGTAGTCACATCTCTGATTGCTTCACCAAACTCCCCAGCCGCAAAAGTAACACGAGTCCACAGAGCACAACCTTTTATCCGCAGGTCAAAAGGTTTCAAACCCAAAAAGGGCAAAACCCCCACTGCAAGCATGTTCACTAGTCAAATAACTTCCTCTTTGAGCAATGGCTTTTCCTATAAATGTGACACTTCATTAAGTGTGAAAAACATTACAAGATCAGCTCTGATTCCTGGCAAATCTCTGGTCATTGTTCTTGAATACTTGCTTCATGCAAGTCACTTTCTTTCACATTCAACAAACACATTCCCTTTGCTCCTACATTCGAAACTGAACACATTTCAGTGGAGGATCTTGAGCAAACAACAAAATTAAACTAGTGAACCTCTCCCCACGTCTTGCAAACGTGGGGGGACACCACGACCTGCGTTAGGCAAAGTTGAACCCTTCTGCCTAACCAGCCCAGCTACTATCCTTGGTTTATTATTTATTGCATCAACAGTTGATGTTTCTTTTCTTTTTAAATTTTTGTATTCTCTTCCACGCTATTTTCTACCCTGTTTTTTCTTCTCCACACCATCATACTGACGTGGTTGCCACATATCACTCGACACTCTTCCTTTAAGCGCGCGCTTCATACCGTGTAGTCCCAACGTATATCTATTTCTTATATCTTCTATAGAAACCGCCTTCTCATAATTGTTTTTGTTTCTTTCGTTGTGTGATGGGTCCCTTAAAATGATTACCGAATGAGTGGGGACAATCATGAAACAACAATAAATATGGAGAAACTACTCCGATATGTATTTTTATTAATTATTTATTTATTATTTTTTAATCATATCAACTTTGGAGAAACTACTCCAATATGTATTTATATTAATTATTTATTTTATTTTTATAATCATATCAACTATAATATTTCGTCAATTTCGATTAAAGGGGTTTAAATATGTGCAAAATGCTAATACCATCATTTCTTTACGTACGTCATCTTTCGCCCTACATTTATTAGCGCCTTGATTGTTTTAATAAAAACAAATCAAAATTACAGAATTTATATAAAATTATGAAAATATAAATGCATATAAAGTATAAGCAAGATGAAAATCAAATACAAATGAGTCTTAACAAAACGAAACATGAGAAATGAAATAAGATTTCCTTTTTTTCTAATTTTTTTCATCTACTTAGGCATGATGTTTAGTTGTATTGCAAAATGTAAAAAGAAAAATCGTGTATGTATAAATACACGATTTTTTTTCTTTTAGATTCTGAGACTAAATACGTGTTTGACAAGATGGAAAAAAAATAAAAAAATAAAAAAACCTCTTCCGTCATTTCCAACGTTAAATATGTTAAGCCAATTTATACAATAACTTTACTCTAAATCATAAAAAGCTAATTTATAACTATTAATTCCTTTTATTCTAGTTCTTTTACCACTATACTCAAAATGGAAATGATGATGTCTTAAAAATTTTATAATGCGGTGGAAGGATTTGATTCTCACTTTTATAGTGTGGCACTAACAACTTTCCATTGGGTATATAGGTGGCATATTAGATCAGACAAAGCAATTGCTGAACAAATAAAATTAACAAAAGAAAAGTTGTCGATATGACCAAAGTCGTGACTAAGACCACAAAAACAAGATACAATGATGACGATTTGCATTATACTAGTGGTTTTCGGTGTAGAGCTAGGAGGAAGAGGAGTATAATTGTATAAGTAAAAGCGATAAATGGATATGAAGCGGTGGGAGCTTCATTAGAATGACAAATTTAGGTAGCAATGGAGATGCAATTTAAACTTTAGCTGGTGATGAAATGGGAGCATCGAAAGGAGGAATGTCGACACAAGAAGGGGGTGAAAAGTTTGGAGAAGTCGTGAAAGAAACTGTGGACCAGTGACACGTGACATAGAAAAATAGAGTTTAAAATTAAAGCGAACACATCTAAGATAAGGAAGATTAAAAGTATCATCGTGTTTCTCTCTATACAAGCATGCTTCTAAATTAATAGACACATTCGATGTGAGTAGAAAAGTGTTTGTTCATTAGTTTGTTCAAATCTTTACCAGTGTTACAAGTATTAGTAAGTTTTAATAACAACAACAATAGTACTAATAACAATAATAATAATTTTTATCTGTTTAGATAAATTAGTTAATAATTAAAAAGGAAAAATAAATAGATAAAATATATTTTTAATGAAAATAATTAATATTTGATTACTAGCTGAGTTGACCGTGTCAAGGGTAACCTTGGTCACGGCGTCACCCAGTTCAATGTCACTTTGCTTATGGTTAGACTAATTTTCCGTTAACGGACTGAGCGATTAACGTGTCACCTCAACCGTTAACGGTGGGAACACCACATCGTCAACTTAATAGGGTCCGTTAATAGGGTTTCGGTTAATGGGTTGACGAAGGCAATGTTGAAAAATCAAATCGTTGGGCGTGAAAATTGAGGAAAAAAAGAACATTGGAGTGGGTGGGGTAGCCATTGGGTTGGGTTTAAAATTTAAAAAAAAATCTTAGTTTTTTATAAATACAAATCAAACCAGATCAAAATTACACAACTTTCTACACCACAACACATATTCAAAATCAATACTCTATCAAAAGAAAATATGAACCCTTGGGATCCAAATATCCGTTTTCTTGCGAACATGTGGTATTATTTAAAATACTTTATAGAACTATAAGATAAAATTAGATGTTAAATCTTTTATAAGCTTTTGGCCAATTTTTTAGGGTTCGAATAAATTAAAATTAACATAATTCTAGAACTTGATGAATTTAAAAAACTTGGAGATTAAAATTCACATATGTTAAAATAATGTAAAAAGTTTCTATATTTGTTAAAATTCATGTATGTACATATTCTAGTGGTCTTCTAACACTCCATGCAAAAAATTATATATATAGGTAAAAGGTATGGTACAAATCTCACTATCGTACATTATGTACGCTACAACAGCAGCCATACACATGTCCTGATTCAATTTTAACAAATAAGGGTATATCAGACATTCTATTCTAACATTTACGACTGCTAATCATTGAATCCCGTCAATTATGGAGTTCGTTTCCTAACCGTTCCATTTAAGTATTCTTCGTTTTCAATTCGATTGTAGGGTTTTGATTGATTCCACACAGAACGGCCATTTCAGAAACTTCTTGATTCGTCATTTAGGTGAGTTTTGGGTTTTTTTTTTATTTGAAGTTTTTTTTATTATTAGATTTATAATCAGGGGTAGAAGTTAAGTGTTTATTGGAATTAATTGTTGTGTTACTATATCGCATGTGTCTTTTTATATATCGCATGTGATGTGTTAAAATAATCCAACTAGTAAAGGAATGGATCTGTTGCATAAATTCGCATGTTTAAATATAGTCATTTCGCACACAATGAAGTTTGATATATAATTTCGCAAGTTTAATTCGAGATTTCGCAAACCTTAAAGATTTTTATCAATTGTAGCTTTTGATTTCGCAATCTTTATGAGTAATTATTTTTATTTTTGCACAGTGTGTTTCAATTATTGAAATCAAATAATTCAGTTCAATAATTGATTTCAATAATTCATATCAATAATTTTTTTTATTATATATTCTATGTTTTCATTACTATTGCAAACATCCAATTAAAAAATGGCAGATCTACCAACATCCTCTTCTTCTTCTGAACCAAGTATCAAGCAGGTTTTGAGGAAAAGGATTCAGCAACAGATTCAAGAGGATCAAACTTGTCAAGAGATGTTGGAAGCCAACATTTCTCGTGTAACAGAAAACATGAAGAGAAGACAAGAAATTCTGAACTTGTTATCCCAGATGCAAGTGAGTAGTCTTAAAGAAATTGCAGTTATGTTTATGGTGGATTTGGGTGAGAGGGATGAGAAACAATTGAAAGAGTTGGCTGGTGCAATAACTGTATTAAGATGCTCAATGAAGATGAAAATAGAGATTCTTTCATCTTCTGAATGAACTGTTTTTTTTTTGTGTATGTTCCAATAAATTAGCATGTTTTGTCATGTAATGGAATTGTAGTTCGCAAATTTTAAGAATTCAATGTGAAACATGCGATTTTCATACAAAACACATGAGAAATAAAAACACAATTGCCAATTAAGAAACACCAATATATGCGAAATTAATAAGAGAACTAAAGCAGTTGAAACAGTTGAAACAGTTGAAATATGTAACATAAATACATCATCAAATGAAGTTTAGTTGTCCCTGTCAAAACATGTTTTCATCCTTTCTGGGATTATCTTATCCAGATCTTTCATATACCTCTCTCTGTCTGGCCTTTTGTCGAAAGCATTGGCCATTTTAATTATTTTTAGACGATGCATGTTGTGTTCTGATAGAATGATTTTGCTGAGATATCTTGTCCTTAGGAGATGAAGTTGTGCTTTCTGTCTGTTGTTACTTCATCTCCATTTACAAATCCTGTCACCCATGGATTTTGGTCTCCCTTGTACGTTTCCATGTGACGCATTGTAAACACTCCACAGTCTACGCCGTTATTCTTCGTCCTCCAAACCATTTCCTTTCTTTCTATCACTGAGGTTGCAAGTTCTTCTATAGCCGGTGTTGGTTTTAAAGCATTTTGTAGGTATAAAACCAATACCCTTCTCTGTAACATTGTAACATTGTGTTAGTAGCTTTTACATAAAATATAACATGTATAAGTATAGGGTTTTGTATTTACCAGTGTGTCTGGAAGCCCCTTGTATCTTTCCTTAAACTCTTGTTTTGCAGCTGAATTGTCAATCAGGTCAATTTTGCCGGTTTTTAAGTTGAAGCACAAGACATAGAAGTGGTCACCTTGAAGTACCAGAATAAACACCAGGTCAACCGATTCAAGTTTTTTTTTACCTCATATCTATTTAACATGTCTTCAAAATTCGAGGCAAATATTTTGAGTCGTTGGTTGTCTGTGTATTTCTCCTCGTCGTAACAGATACTCGGCTGTATGTTATGTAACCAGAGTCAAATCCATGCAAACAATGTACCAAATGCAAATAGTGTATGTACCAAATGCGAAATTACAACAGTAGGAGAAAGGCAAACATTTGATTTTTTCACATGCGAATAGTATATACAACACATGCGATATTTACAACAGTATGTATAACAACCCTCGGTAAAACCGACACCCTCATAATAGTTCTGACACCCTAATATATCTTTAAATGTCTCAATATGTCTTTATATGCACCCCGTATGTGAAAACCGAGCCAAAATAGATTATAATATATATAATAAATTAAAAACACAAAAAATTAAGCTGAGGCGGGCCGCGTAGGGCCTCACCTCAACCTAAGGCGGGCCGCATTAATAGGTAAATGGACTCCGCTGAAATCTTTAGTTCATGCGGGCCGCGTATGTGTTTGTCTAAGTTAATGCGGGCCGCGAGCGATCTGGAATGTGGCGCAGCCCTGGGCCGCCACGTGGCCCAACACACGGCGAACCTAGGTGGTGACCGGGCCAAGCTACGCGTTGACCCAGCGTTGACGCGGGCCGCGTAAGCTTAGCCCATTCTTAACGCGGGCCGCCTGGAAGTGCGATTTCAGACCTATAAATAGAAGGCAACGAGCCTTCAGTCCGTCGTTCAACTTTCTTTCTTTCTTTCTTAATTTTCTGTAGTGGCGTTACTATACCCGGGCATTATACCCCCTAATGTCACACCCCGATTTCCACGTATCTCACCGGTGGGCCCGGTGGGGGATTACCGTGACGACGTTGGCAACAATATAGTCAAACCACACAATTATATAATGCACAGCGGAAGCTTTAAGATAAATATATAAACTTCAACCTCTGGTTGTAATATCAAAAGTATTACAGAAGTTGAATATATCCACAGCGGATCAAAAAGTAATAAATATTGTTCATTCAGATGCAGCATCGAGTTTGCGAGACTATGTACGATGCTTAGGACGCCTATACCAGCCCATTTCGTATAGTACCTGCACTTAATCTTTTTGGGGAAAATACGTCAGTTTACACTGGTAAATACATTCAACTGACACATTTGAAAATGTTTATTTAAAATTGATTTGAATGCACAAAGCACAAACTCTTTTATAACTTGGGAAAATTTATAATAAAATCTTGTGAACGTTTTACATGTTCTTTTATGCGTTCAGTAGCCCGGGTCGTGCCGGGTTAAAGATTTATAGACACACCACATTGCGTAAAACCGTAGTATAAAAACCAACGGCTACGTCTTTTAATTTAATGTCGACAATATATACCGGGTGTACGCCTACACCGGGATGTCGATGGTTGTGGCCATTTCGTAAAATGATGCCAAGGATATCCGGGACAACGGTCATTAAACCCCCCAAAGGCTTATAAGAAACAAAACTGTTTAAATGAGCCGATCATATTATTTAATTAACCACCTAAGCGATGGAAGAATACAATGCTCAATCAAGCGGTATTAATATACCGTAACCCAAGCCCATATAGGGGAAATAAGTTAAAGTATTTACCTTTGCAAGTATATTTCCTTAATTTGGATTAAGTCACCGATAGCTTTTACTGGGGCTCCTAATCTGGAACGAAGGTTTTAATTAACCTCTTAGAATCCTAACGAGTCGTTATAATGGCCGTAGCCTAGACCGGTTGGTTCCGATATATATAGATATGGTTTAATCGCGCGAAAGGCGAAAACCGAGAATGGAGCGTGATTCTGACCCAACAAGTTCAGAGACTTTGTTTTACATGGGTTAATGGTTCACACTCTGGATTTTGGGGTTCAAATAATATAATTTGACCCGTATCGGCTAATTTATGAAAACTAGTTTCATAAGCCGAACCGTGCGCGCAATAGGCGAAACGGTTAACCATGAGAGTCGTACGCTTATTTCCTAAGTCAATATGCCTTAAATGGGTTGTGGTATCAGTAGGATACCTTCCGTGACGCCCGTAACGAGTTTAAGTTATTATTATGCCCCGTAGGGGCTTTTTGGTCCTTTTAAAGACTTTAAAAAGGGCTTTTCGAGTTCTACAGGAAATCTGAGTTTCCCGAACAGCTTATAAAGCTTAAAATACTTTATTTATTATTTAAAATCAGTAGCAACTGGAATCGGGTCAAAAGACCTTGTAGAACTCATGTTTTGGCCGAAAAGGGCATATTCAGTATTTACCGAACCGTAGCCATAACCGCAGGTTATGAGCGAGGTAAAAATTATTAAAAATCTTTAAAATTCCCAAAATATTATTTTAATACAGTGGGTAAAAGTTTTGGTGACGAAATCTTGGTTTAGATAGGTGTTATGCTAATTGCGCCGTTTATTACAAAAGTTTATTTAAATTGCGCTAATTAGCATAACTCTCATTCTAGACCTCGGATTGACGTGAAACTTTAAGGACATGCTCATAATTTAATAAGCAAGGTTTTGGTCCGTTCACGTGTCCGAAATACTCGTTTTAATTTCAAAAGGCCGTTACGGTCAACTTTTAGGCGAATGACGGAAATGCGCAAAAGACTCGGATAACTCATGAACCGATCACAGAGGTTGGTACCATCATGTAACCTGGTCCTAAGAGAGTCCTAAGGTATATCTATACCTCACTAAAACGGGTCAGAACTGAAGTCAAAGCAAAAGTCAAACTTTTGCGACATTCGGCTCCGAACCGGGTCAATATAGCAAATGATCGATCCAAACGAGCGCAAACAAGTTTATATACTTATTATTATGTTTTATGATTATCAAAACAGGTTCCATAACATATACATTACAGATTATGCATAACTCGCTAAAATAGCTTTCTGTTGACTTTTTAACCGCACGTTTGACTCGACATTTTACATAGTTAGAGTGGTGATCAGGGGGAACCCTTTTAGAGGTTTATTACCCACATAAATACCAACTCATAACCACTTTTGATCCGTCATAAGACTGAACCATTTGCAAGTTATTGTAATGACAACCGTTAGTTACGACGGTTGTGTTTATGAGCTATAACTATGGAAATGCAGGACCAAAATGAGTATGAACGACTTACAGAAGTGTGTTCTTGCTTATAGAGCAGAGATGGATGCTAGAGAGCTCTTAGAATGATCAGATAGAAGTGTTTGTGTTGTGGTGAATGTTATGAACCAATGTGGCTATTTATAGTGTTCAAAAACCTTCAAGATCATTACAACACATGCTACACTTGATCATGGATCATGGGCAGGTGTCCCTAAGTAGTATGGGTCGAGTAGGGGGCACCCATGCTCCATTAATTGGCTGTTTGATCGTTCAAAAGCTCCAAAAGGCAAGAAGTTACAACTTTCTGCATCTGGGCGCTTTACGCGACCCGCATGGAAGTTCCATGCCATTTTAACGCGGGTCGCCTGGGATTCAAATAACAGACGCGTAATAGAGGAGGCTCGCGGCCCGCCTCAACTTAACCATAACCTTCACGCGGGTCGCGAGAGGTTGGTTTGTCAGATTTTTAAAATCTTTTGTCATGATTATCAGAATCCGGTAATTAATAACGAAATCTTTCGTAATGATTTACCTGACCTTTCGGTTTTGAAGGGGTAACTTTGCGGTTTGGCCCTCGGTTATTTACCGATAGGGGCCTCGTGTTATATACCCGCATTATAAAGTCCCTTGTTAGTTTATTATTTATTTGGAAAGCCTTAACTTTCACTGTTGACGCTTTTAACCCTTCACATACGAATTTGAGTATAACTCTTTCGTTTCAAGACGGAACTTCGCGGAATTTATACAGTATATTCTAGTGAGCGTATAATACTGTTACGAAGCCTTGGGAACGTTAAAGGGTCACTCAGAGGTATAATTAAACATGTTGACACAGTTAACCCCTGTAGTTCGTAATCTCTCACTTTCTTCCGCGTTTCGCTTCCGTACGATTTATGATTTATTCGTTTGAAGGTACAAGCATTTATTCAGGGTTATTATACAGTATATTTACCCTTGTTGACATTTATAACCCTCGAATTTATATACTTTCAAGGCTTGTCAAAATTTGTCCTTTATTTATTATGGATGCCACGTGTAATCAAATGACACGTGTTAACACATCATTGGACACGAAAATTCGAGGTGTTACATCCTCACCCCCTTAAAATAAATCTCGACCCGAGATTTACTCAAATAAATAGGGGTACTTTTCTTTCATTGTAGCTTCGACTTCCCACGTATATTCAGGACCTCTACGAGCATCCCATTTGACTTTTACAATCGGTACGTGCTTTCTTCGAAGTTTCTTCACCTGTCGATCTTCAATCGACAAAGGTTTTTCTATGAACTTTAAGCCCTCATCTATATGCACATCTGTGTGTGGAATCACCAATGATTCATCGGCGAAGCACTTTTTGAGATTGCAGATGTGGAACACATTGTGAATTCCATTGAGCTCTTCAGGCAAGTTCAACTTATAGGCGACTGACCCGACCCGTTCAATGACCTCAAAAGGTCCTATGTATCTCGGACTCAGTTTGCCTTTCTTGCCGAAACGCATCACCCCCTTCCAGGGTGACACCTTAAGTAATACCTTTTCACCCACTTCGAAGTGAAAATCCTTACGCTTTGGATCAGCGTAGCTCTTCTGCCTATCGCGGGCAGCCTTGAGACGTTCCCGGATCTGGACAATCTTGTCCGTTGTCTGGAAAACAATCTCTGGTCCTGATAATTGGACCTCTCCTACTTCCGCCCAACAAACAGGCGATCTACATTTCCTACCGTATAATGCCTCGAAAGGCGCAGCCTTTATGCTGGTGTGGTAGCTATTATTGTAGGAGAATTCGATCAGGGGTAGGTTCTTATCCCAGTTACCACCTAAATCGATCGCACATGCACGAAGCATGTCTTCTAGCGTTTGGATAGTACGCTCACTTTGACCGTCCGTCTGTGGATGGTAAGCCGTACTAAAGTTTAAACGCGTGCCCAAAGATTGCTGGAAACTTTTCCAGAAATGAGACGTGTATCTAGTATCCCTGTCGGAGATGATAGACACAGGTATGCCGTGTAAGGCTACAATCTTATCAACATACAGTTGGGCTAACATATCGGAGCTATACGTCTCCTTGATGGGTAGAAAATGAGCTGATTTAGTCAGCCTATCGACTATGACCCATATTGTATCGTTTCCTTTCCTGGTTTTGGGTAACTTGGTTATGAAGTCCATAGTTACGCATTCCCACTTCCACTCGGGAAGTTCAGGCTGTTGTAGCAAGCCAGACGGCTTTTGGTGCTCGGCTTTGACTTGAGCACAAGTCAAGCACTTTGCTACATGGGCGGCTACAGACTTTTTCAAGCCTTTCCACCAATAATCTGCCTTCAAATCTTGGTACATTTTGTCAGCACCAGGATGGACTGAGTATTTGGAGCTATGGGCTTCCTGGAGGATAACATCTCGTAGTCCTCCATAAGTTGGAACCCATATACGTCCGTTCAGCCTAAGAATTCCATCCTTGCTAAGAGTCAACTGCTCCTCAGTTACTCCCAGCTTTTCATTAGGGTAATTAGCTTCCAACACAGCCTCTCGCTGTGCAGCTAATATCCTCTCAATCAAATTGTTCTTGACCTCAATGCTTTTGGCATTGATTCGAATAGGTTTTACCCTTTCCTTTCTGCTCAAGGCATCGGCGACTACATTCGCCTTGCCGGGATGGTACCTGATCTCGCAATCATAGTCATTCAGGGTCTCCATCCAACGGCGCTGCCTCATGTTCAACTCCTTCTGGTTGAACAGGTGCTGGAGGCTTTTGTGATCAGAATAAATCACAAATTTAATACCATAAAGGTAGTGCCTCCACAGCTTCAGTGCAAATACAACGGCACCCATCTCCAAATCATGGGTGGTGTAATTCTTTTCGTGCACCTTTAATTGCCTTGAAGCATAGGCAATCACTTTGCCCTTCTGCATAAGCACACACCCCATGCCCGTGTGTGATGCATCGCAGTAAACTACGAATTCATCTGTACCTTCCGGTAATGTCAACACAGGTGCGTTGCTTAGCTTTTGCTTCAGTATTTCGAAGGACTCTTGCTGCTTTGGGCCCCAAATGTACTTTTCTTTCTTCTTGGTCAAGGAAGTCAAGGGCGCAGCAATCCTTGAAAAATTTTCAATAAACCTCCTGTAGTATCCTGCTAACCCCAGGAAACTACGGATTTCGGTAGGCGTCTTTGGCTCTTGCCAGTTCATGACTGCCTCTACCTTAGCGGGATCTACTTGGATACCACGCTCACTCACAACGTGACCTAAAAACTGAACCTCTCTTAGCCAGAATTCACATTTCGAGAATTTGGCGTAGAGTTTCTCACGCTGTAATAATTCGAGAATGCAACGAAGGTGCTTCTCGTGGTCTGCTTGGTTCTTGGAATATATAAGGATATCGTCGATGAAGACTATGACAAATTTGTCCAAGTACGGCTTGCAGACGCGATTCATGAGATCCATGAACGCAGCCGGTGCATTTGTGAGCCCAAAAGGCATCACTAGGAACTCGTAATGACCATAGCGAGTCCTAAATGCTGTCTTATGTACATCTTCATCTCTGACCCTTAGCTGATGATAACCCGACCTCAAGTCGATCTTGGAGAAGTAGCTTGCTCCTTGCAGCTGATCGAATAGATCATCGATCCTTGGTAAAGGATATCTATTCTTTATGGTAACTTTATTTAGTTCTCGATAGTCGATGCACAACCGCATCGATCCGTCCTTCTTCTTTACAAATAGGACAGGAGCTCCCCAGGGAGATGAACTAGGTCTGATAAAACCTTTCGCCAGCAGTTCATCCAACTGGGTCCTCAGTTCTTTCATTTCCGTCGGAGCTAATCTGTAAGGTGCTCTTGCTATCGGAGCTGCTCCAGGAATGATGTCAATTCTGAACTCCACTTGTCTATCTGGCGGCAAACCAGGTAGTTCTTCGGGAAAAACTTCGGGATATTCAAAAATGACAGGAAGATCCTCGATCTTCGGCTTAGGTTCTTCTATTATCACTTGAGCCATGTAAATTACACAGCCTCTGTTCAAACACCTTGAAGCTTTCAGCATAGATACGTCTTCGGGCAATCCGTACTGCGTATCCCCTCGAATGGTAAGTGATTCACCACTCGGAGTCTTTAGCACTATATGCCTCTTGCCGCAAATGATTTGGGCCTGATTACGGGATAACCAGTCCATGCCTAGCACAATGTCAAAACCCGCTAATTTGAAGGGAAGTAGAGATAAAGGAAAAGAATGGTTCCTAATGGACATTTCACATCCTTCTAAAACAGTAGAGACGGTTTCGATCGTGCCGTCTGCTAACTCTACTTCGTATTTCACGTCAAGGGTTTTGATTGGCATATTTAGTAGTTGGCAAAAATCTGGTCTACAAAGGATTTATCAGCGCCAGAATCGAATAGTACTCTTGCAAATATATTATTTACGAGAAAAGTACCTGTAAGCACGTTGTCGTTCTGGACCGCTTCCTTTGCATCCATGCGAAAAACTCTCGCATTTGACTTCTTTGTCTCTTCCGCCTTCTTGGCATACTTAGGGCAGTTACTCTTGATATGCCCCTTTTCATTACAACCATAGCAGGTTGCATCCTTTATTTTCTTGCACTCCACAGTCTTATGATCCTTGGACTTGCATAGTCCACAGGAAGGAGTCTTTGATTGCGACTGTGAGTTCGATGCAAATCTGCATTTCCCAGAGTGGGGTTTCTTGCATATCTTGCAGTTGGGCCTTTCACCAGTTTGCCCATCCTTCTTTGCCTCCGACCCTCTTTTGCCTTCACCGCTTCCACGGTGCTTCTTCCCTGATCTTCGTGAGGTATCATCCTCACGTTTTCTCTTCTCAGCCTCCTTGTTCCTTAGTGTCCTCAGACGGACAGCGTCTAAGGTAAGAGACAAGGAAAGGTCAGTAACTGACCTGAAGGTCGTCGGCCGAGAGGCCTTTACACTCGCCTTTATTGCGGGCTCCAAGCCCCCAATAAAACGGGCGATTCTTCGAGGTTCTGGGGTCACAAGGTACGGAACCAGGCGAGACATCGTATTGAAGCTCGTCAAATAAGCCTGGCAGTCCAGGTTCGTCATTACCAGTGACACAAAGTCAGCCTCGATCTTCTCCACCTCATGCTGAGGGCAGTAGTTTTCTTTAATGAGAGCAATAAATTCCTCCCATGTCATCTTGTACAAAGCAGACTTACCAGATGCTTGCACCAACGCCCTCCACCATGCCAGGGCCTCGCCCTTAAAAGACTGGGACACATACTTCACCACATCCCTCGCTGCACACCCGCTGATGTCCACTATAGTGTCCATCTCATCCAGCCAGGTGATACAATCAACAGCACCTTTCTCCCTTGTAAATTCCCGGGGCTTACACGATACAAAGTATTTGTAGGTGCAACCCTTAGCATTTGATGCATCAGTATATTCTCTATCGCGATGAACGCTGTTCTCAGTGGACGAGTGTTTGTCGTCATCTTTCTTGGGTTCTGAGGGTGGTTTGGAGTGTGTCTTTGGTTTAGAGGGTGGCTTTGACACGGTTCTGCCTTGGGACTCAGTATATTGACGATCAAGAGCTGCCTGAACAGCATTGTCAATCAGAGCCTTCAGTTGTGCGCCTGTCAAATGCACTGGCGTATTGTCATAGTCATCTTCATTTGTGTGGCTGTTCTCTCCATTGGGATCCGCCATTGTAACTTGAATCTGTTACAGAAGATAACAAAATTTTATTCAGGAGATTATTATATAATTGTCCTTTATGACAATTTGTCAACCATGGTACAGAGACCATATTTGGTTAACTTATTACTTCATTAAATATTAGGATTTGAATATATCCTATTTCAGCTATATAAATAGTATTGGCGGCATAAAGCCTAATCATGATGATGTTTTATAATATTAGCCGAGATTTCAGAGAATCAAAGGCATAGAGGTTTGAACCGTAGTTCTCTTACCCCTTTCTGGCAGGGAGTCATAGACCACCACTGTCTTTTGTCGTTATAAGACAATTATTACGGCCCATAGGCACTACACCTCTTAATGGATGTTTTTAATATGGTTGGCCCGTAGGCACTACATCTCTAATGGATGTTTTAGTATGGTTGGCCCGTAGGCACTACATCTCAAATGGATGTTTTAATAAGGTTGGCCCGTAGGCACTACATCACTAATGGATGTTTTATTAATACTGGCCCGTAGGCACTACATCACTAATGGATGTTTTAATAAGGTTGGCCCGTAGGCACTACATCACTAATGGATGTTTTAATAAGGTTGGCCCGTAGGCACTACATCACTAATGGATGTTTTATTAATACTGGCCCGTAGGCACTACATCACTAATGGATGTTTTAATAAGGTTGGCCCGTAGGCACTACATCACTAATGGATGTTTTAACAATACTGATCACCATCATTGGTGATTTAACCCATGATTTATAAATCATTTAGTGGGGTTTTGAAATCCTTAAAGGATTATTGTATAAGAATGACGTGCGTGACTTTAACGAATCACATCTGCCATGATTGTTAACATGCGTACAGAGGTTAACAGGGAATCAGAATCTTTTCAATTAGGTCGTACCATCTTGACTGGATCTTAAAAGACACCAAGCTAGGTTTCACCTTTTAAGATTCTTTATCTAGGCAGATCAATATAAAAGGAATGGTTTTGATTTATTTTATACGTATTAAAACAAAACTCATAACATACATTCCAAAATCTCAAATACAATTACATACTGCCCTAAACGGGTCTTTCAAATAGTACATACCTCCATAGAGGTTTAAAATAAGTGACAAGTCCACGCAGGGACTAACATAAGATAAATGTCCATGCAAGGACTTAAAAGATAAGTCCACGTAGGGACTGAAATACGATAAGTGTCCACGCAGGGACTTATTTCAAAGTAGAAATTACATTAGTACAATTATTAAGGGCTAATGGTCACGTTTCTTCTTTTTGCCCTTTAGTAGGTTCGCCAAGCCTTTGAGAAATCCTCGGTGGCTTTTCTTCTCTTCCTCGAACTCTCTCTCCACACGATCTAGTCGATGGAGTATTTCTTCCTGTTCAGGAGGAGAGAAACGTGGTTGTGGCGCTTGTTGCGGAACTGGAGGTCTGGGAGGTATTGGATACCCATGAGCTGAGTAGTCCGGTGGTCCCATGTTTCCATGTGCTCCGTCAGGGTAGCGCGCATTATATCTTGCCGACACCACATATGGGTCGCGCTCATAGCCGTAGTTGTATTGTGCTTGTGATGGTTCGAACGGGTTGTAAGCCGTTGGACCCGTGTAAGCAGGTATGGGTTGGTCATACCCAAATGGTGGCGAATTTTGTGCAGCTGGTGCGGAGTTCGCCTCCTGTATAGGACTTGAAGGTCCTTCTTCTTGTAGTGGCGGATAGTGGCTACTACTAGAATGTCGAGGAGTGCTGAAGTGGATACCCCCTCCTCCTCGCGTAGACATACGAGCATTTGTCCTCCTACGCCTTGGCGGATCAGGTATTACTGGTTGCGCCGGTGGCGGAGGTGGTGGCGTAACTGCCTCAAAGTGTGAATCCTCAGAGGGATCCTGTGGATGTCGCGGTTGTTGAGATGTCTGTTGAGGTGGCGTGTAGTACCACTCATGTCGGTCAAACAACGCTTGGAAACTGTCTGGTCCCTGATAGGGTGTGCCATGGAAGGATGACCCATCAGAGACTTCTATCGGATGCGTGGGCGTACCACGGGTAGGTTCAGTTGGATCAGTATCTTCATCCATATGGTCCTCGGAGAAATGATCTTGTGGCCCTAGTGGAACAAAACCTGAAGGTTCCTGTATGTAGTCAGCTGGATTAAACTGACCTATGTAGTATGGAGTAGGGTCGTCGTAATTTCGGTGTGATACCGAACGTTGTAGAGGTATGAAGGAAGGTTGTGGGTTGTTGGGATCATTTTCTGAGTTTGGCCCAAAGGAGTGCCGGTAGGATGGCGTCGAGCTGTGCGAGGTGGAATGCCTCGCGGGTTCGTAAAGATCTCTTCGTCGTTGTGGCTCTTCGCTCCGTGTCATCGAAGGATGTCTTGTACCAGATGGTCCAGCTTCGTTATCGTGATATGTCACGACTTCTCCTCTGCCTCTTCTTCCCCTTCCTCTTCCTCGGAATATAACAGGTGGCATTTTCCTGCTTTATAAAACTTTAAAATTCCAATAATAAAAGAAATAGACAAAATTGGAATAACAATTCGAATTTGTCCTAAGTTATTGTCTAGACTCAAGTATGTGCAATTGTGTCATTGAGATTAAACACAATAGGATAGTGTTTAATTCACTCAACGTTGGCTCTGATACCAACCTGTCACACCCCGATTTCCACGTATCTCACCGGTGGGCCCGGTGGGGGATTACCGTGACGACGTTGGCAACAATATAGTCAAACCACACAATTATATAATGCACAGCGGAAGCTTTAAGATAAATATATAAACTTCAACCTCTGGTTGTAATATCAAAAGTATTACAGAAGTTGAATATATCCACAGCGGATCAAAAAGTAATAAATATTGTTCATTCAGATGCAGCATCGAGTTTGCGAGACTATGTACGATGCTTAGGACGCCTATACCAGCCCATTTCGTATAGTACCTGCACTTAATCTTTTTGGGGAAAATACGTCAGTTTACACTGGTAAATACATTCAACTGACACATTTGAAAATGTTTATTTAAAATTGATTTGAATGCACAAAGCACAAACTCTTTTATAACTTGGGAAAATTTATAATAAAATCTTGTGAACGTTTTACATGTTCTTTTATGCGTTCAGTAGCCCGGGTCGTGCCGGGTTAAAGATTTATAGACACACCACATTGCGTAAAACCGTAGTATAAAAACCAACGGCTACGTCTTTTAATTTAATGTCGACAATATATACCGGGTGTACGCCTACACCGGGATGTCGATGGTTGTGGCCATTTCGTAAAATGATGCCAAGGATATCCGGGACAACGGTCATTAAACCCCCCAAAGGCTTATAAGAAACAAAACTGTTTAAATGAGCCGATCATATTATTTAATTAACCACCTAAGCGATGGAAGAATACAATGCTCAATCAAGCGGTATTAATATACCGTAACCCAAGCCCATATAGGGGAAATAAGTTAAAGTATTTACCTTTGCAAGTATATTTCCTTAATTTGGATTAAGTCACCGATAGCTTTTACTGGGGCTCCTAATCTGGAACGAAGGTTTTAATTAACCTCTTAGAATCCTAACGAGTCGTTATAATGGCCGTAGCCTAGACCGGTTGGTTCCGATATATATAGATATGGTTTAATCGCGCGAAAGGCGAAAACCGAGAATGGAGCGTGATTCTGACCCAACAAGTTCAGAGACTTTGTTTTACATGGGTTAATGGTTCACACTCTGGATTTTGGGGTTCAAATAATATAATTTGACCCGTATCGGCTAATTTATGAAAACTAGTTTCATAAGCCGAACCGTGTGCGCAATAGGCGAAACGGTTAACCATGAGAGTCGTACGCTTATTTCCTAAGTCAATATGCCTTAAATGGGTTGTGGTATCAGTAGGATACCTTCCGTGACGCCCGTAACGAGTTTAAGTTATTATTATGCCCCGTAGGGGCTTTTTGGTCCTTTTAAAGACTTTAAAAAGGGCTTTTCGAGTTCTACAGGAAATCTGAGTTTCCCGAACAGCTTATAAAGCTTAAAATACTTTATTTATTATTTAAAATAAGTAGCAACTGGAATCGGGTCAAAAGACCTTGTAGAACTCATGTTTTGGCCGAAAAGGGCATATTCGGTATTTACCGAACCGTAGCCATAACCGCAGGTTATGAGCGAGGTAAAAATTATTAAAAATCTTTAAAATTCCCAAAATATTATTTTAATACAGTGGGTAAAAGTTTTGGTGACGAAATCTTGGTTTAGATAGGTGTTATGCTAATTGCGCCGTTTATTACAAAAGTTTATTTAAATTGCGCTAATTAGCATAACTCTCATTCTAGACCTCGGATTGACGTGAAACTTTAAGGACATGCTCATAATTTAATAAGCAAGGTTTTGGTCCGTTCACGTGTGCGAAATACTCGTTTTAATTTCAAAAGGCCGTTACGGTCAACTTTTAGGCGAATGACGGAAATGCGCAAAAGACTCGGATAACTCATGAACCGATCACAGAGGTTGGTACCATCATGTAACCTGGTCCTAAGAGAGTCCTAAGGTATATCTATACCTCACTAAAACGGGTCAGAACTGAAGTCAAAGCAAAAGTCAAACTTTTGCGACATTCGGCTCCGAACCGGGTCAATATAGCAAATGATCGATCCAAACGAGCGCAAACAAGTTTATATACTTATTATTATGTTTTATGATTATCAAAACAGGTTCCATAACATATACATTACAGATTATGCATAACTCGCTAAAATAGCTTTCTGTTGACTTTTTAACCGCACGTTTGACTCGACATTTTACATAGTTAGAGTGGTGATCAGGGGGAACCCTTTTAGAGGTTTATTACCCACATAAATACCAACTCATAACCACTTTTGATCCGTCATAAGACTGAACCATTTGCAAGTTATTGTAATGACAACCGTTAGTTACGACGGTTGTGTTTATGAGCTATAACTATGGAAATGCAGGACCAAAATGAGTATGAACGACTTACAGAAGTGTGTTCTTGCTTATAGAGCAGAGATGGATGCTAGAGAGCTCTTAGAATGATCAGATAGAAGTGTTTGTGTTGTGGTGAATGTTATGAACCAATGTGGCTATTTATAGTGTTCAAAAACCTTCAAGATCATTACAACACATGCTACACTTGATCATGGATCATGGGCAGGTGTCCCTAAGTAGTATGGGTCGAGTAGGGGGCACCCATGCTCCATTAATTGGCTGTTTGATCGTTCAAAAGCTCCAAAAGGCAAGAAGTTACAACTTTCTGCATCTGGGCGCTTTACGCGACCCGCATGGAAGTTCCATGCCATTTTAACGCGGGTCGCCTGGGATTCAAATAACAGACGCGTAATAGAGGAGGCTCGCGGCCCGCCTCAACTTAACCATAACCTTCACGCGGGTCGCGAGAGGTTGGTTTGTCAGATTTTTAAAATCTTTTGTCATGATTATCAGAATCCGGTAATTAATAACGAAATCTTTCGTAATGATTTACCTGACCTTTCGGTTTTGAAGGGGTAACTTTGCGGTTTGGCCCTCGGTTATTTACCGATAGGGGCCTCGTGTTATATACCCGCATTATAAAGTCCCTTGTTAGTTTATTATTTATTTGGAAAGCCTTAACTTTCACTGTTGACGCTTTTAACCCTTCACATACGAATTTGAGTATAACTCTTTCGTTTCAAGACGGAACTTCGCGGAATTTATACAGTATATTCTAGTGAGCGTATAATACTGTTACGAAGCCTTGGGAACGTTAAAGGGTCACTCAGAGGTATAATTAAACATGTTGACACAGTTAACCCCTGTAGTTCGTAATCTCTCACTTTCTTCCGCGTTTACTCTGATTAAATATTTCCTAACTACGGTCCTGATGAAAATTTCCGCTGCCAAATTGGATAAATAAACGTGATACCACCGAAACTGGCTCACGACCGCCCGTTCCCGAGAACCAGGGATCGGGGGTTGTGACAGAAGGTGGTATCAGAGCTATGCCACTGATTCAGCCACAGAAGTGTTTTGCTGACATCAAAATTTAAAGTGTTAGGAAATAAATTACGGGAATACATGCATAATTGTATTTTCTTGCTATGTGTTATCTGACTATTTGTTAGTTTACAGTATGAGCGACCAAGGACCCTCTGACGCCTATCGTCAACTGTCTGGTTCGCCTAGGAGCGAAGGCACCTCCTCTTCTCAGTCTGCCCTCTCAGGGTATTCTGCTGACACAGAAGAAGGAATCTTTGTGTTTAAGGCTCAATCTGAAGAGCCATTTCCTCAGAAAAAGAGGGGATGGTTCATTAGGGGAGCCCACGAGCGTAGAAAAAGAATGAAAAAGTTGCAGGAACAGCGAGTGTTAGCCGCAGCAAAAAGAGAGACTGATGCTTATAATCAGGATATGCTCAATAGGGGTATCGCTAATATCCATATTTTAGCAACCACTGCTGCTGACCCAAACCTGGAACAAATGCTCGCACCCCAACCACCAAATCCTGACCAACCCATGGAGATAGAAAACCAAATAGAAATGCCTGATTACAACCCGGAGGAGATACCTAGGGTACCTGCACCAAATCCTCTAGACCCAAACAACTACGACCCCTGGTGGGACGATGTTAGGGACTACGTGCAACAAAACCCAATACAGGAAAATGTGCCAATGCCCAACTTAGGAGCTTATCCAGGGTTAGATCCTCAAGATCCCTACAACATTAGTGATGCATATGTTAGGGAAATTTTAGAGAATCCATACCCGTACCAGGCCCCTATGCCTCCGTACCAGGAACCCGTACCACAGATTCCAAACCCAGTCCTAGAACCTGCACCCCCAATGAGTGCAGAAAATGTCCAAGAACTTAGGACTTTTGGGGAGGAAATTTTAGAAAGCAGTGAGAGAATGCGACAGGTGGGAGAACGTCTCGTATGGAAATACGATGAGCGTAATATGGATTTTTGGATGAATCCATATCAGTGAATGTGATGGCGAGAACGATAGTAATAATAATATAATAATATAATATAATAATATATGTGTGTATGTGTGAGGAAAAAAAAAACACTACGGATGCCTACTATTAGTATTGTAGCTTTACATTTCAGTCGGTATTGTAATTTAAATTTCAGTACTAGTGTGTAATGATGCATACTATATAAATAGAGTAAAAGTCGCAATGCTCGACGCTTTTGGTTAAAAGTGCGTGTCATGTGATTGGCTATATTCAAATATTAATTGTGATATTAATATTTGGTAATTGTTTAAAATTCAGATGGCCGACGAGGAAAATCAAGATAATCTGAATAACGATAACCAGAGTAACATTAACGTGGTTAATGAGAATCTGGACAACAATAACAATGGGAACCAAATGGATAATAGTGCCGTTCAACACATAGTGGCACAAGGAATTATAGATGCAATGCCATTTATTATTCAAACGGTTCAAGAAGCGAATAATAAAAGTAAGCATAGTAGTAAACGACCAAGTGAACCAGAACACAGCGTGAACAATGGACTCGTACTTCAAGCGCCCATCCCCAAAAGAAGAAGAACCATGCCATATGGTTGTTCTTACAAAGAATTCTGGTCCTGTAAACCAATAGAATTCTCAGGCAATGAAGGACCCATTGCAGCCTTGCGCTGGATAGAGAAAACTGAGGTTGTTCTGAAAATAAGCAAGTGTGCTGAAGAAGATAAAATAATGTTTGCTTCATATCTGTTTAAAAATGCAGCCCTAGAATGGTGGAACACTATCCTCCAGTCAAGAGGAAGTGATAGGATTTATAATACGGAATGGGAGGAATTCAAAAGTATGGTAGAAAGGAAATTCTGCCCTCCCAATGAAAAGGAACAGATAGCAAATAAGTTCCTGAATCTTAGAATGACCGGGGTAGACAGTAAGGGTTACACTACCACATTCTTTGAATATGCTAGGATAGTACCAACCCTTGCTTCACCTGAACCAGTGTTAATCTCCCGTTATATCTGGGGATTAATTGGAGAAATTAGACATGTAGTCAAGGCAGCTAGACCCCAAACCATAGAGGAAGCTGTAGAACTAGCCAATACCTTGACTGATGAACTAGTACGAACTAGAGAAGAATACCAGAGGAGAAACCTAACCCAAAGGCTTACTCAAGAATTCCGTTTGGGAAATTTTAACCGTAGGAATGTAGGTTCTACCTCCGCACCATACTGCAAAGCCTGCAGAAAGAAGCATTCCGGAAGATGCTCTACTTACTGTAATTTTTGCAAAGCCCCAGGACACAAGGAAGAGAATTGTAAGAAGAAATCCAGTAATGGAATGTGTTTTAATTGTGGAGAAAAAGGTCACATCAGGACAAACTGTCCGAAATTGGCTCCAGTTGCAAATAACAAGAATCCTATAAATGCTAGAGCATTCGTTCTAACTGCAGACGAAGCTAGAATGATTCCGGACGTCATTGCTGGTACATTTTTAGTTAATGATATTTTTGCTAAAGTATTATTTGACTCTGGTGAAAACCAAAGTTTTATTAATACTTCATTTTTCAAACTCCTAAATCAATCATTAACTAAACTACCACAAGAATGTCTAGTAGAGACAGCAAATGGAGAAACCGTTAGAATCTCTGAAGTCTTGCAAGGAGCAAGAATAGAAATTTTTAATCAAAAATTTATTGCAAACCTTTACCCAATGAATCTGGTAGGATTTGATGTCGTATTAGGAATGGATTGGTTAATAGCCAATAAAGCTAATATCTTATGTGATCAAAAGTCAATTCAGGTAAAAACACCAAGAGGTGAAAAGATCACAATTAAAGGAGATAAGCCATCTAGATCCCTAAATTCATCTCCGTGATGAAAACTGCAAGTTATATAAGGAAAAGATCAATAGTGTATTTGATTTCTATAATCACTAACACTAAAGGAAAAGAATTAAAAGATATTCCAGTAGTGTCCCAGTTTTCAGATGTCTTTCCAGAAGAATTGCCAGGACTACCGCCAGACAGAGAAGTTGAATTCAGAATTCACCTGTTACCAGGGACAGCACCGATTGCCAAAGCACCTTACCGTTTGGCACCCGCAGAAATGCAAGAACTGAAGAAACAACTAGATGAATTGTTGGAGAAAGGATTCATACAGCCAAGCTCATCGCCATGGGGAGCGCCCATTTTATTCGTTAAAAAGAAGGACGGATCAATGCGTATGTGCATTGACTACCGTGAATTGAACAAAGTCACGATTAAGAATCGGTATCCATTACCGAGGATCGATGATTTATTCGATCAACTTCAGGGAGCTCGATTTTTCTCTAAAATCGATTTAAGATCAGGATATCATCAATTAAAGGTACAGGAAGAGGACATTCCTAAAACCGCATTCAGAACAAGGTATGGTCATTATGAATTTACTGTCATGCCATTTGGTTTAACCAATGCCCCAGCCGCATTTATGGACATGATGAACCGAATATGTAAACCATATTTGGATAAATTCATAATTGTCTTCATAGATGATATTCTAATTTACTCTAAAAGTAAAGAGGAGCATGCAAAGCACTTGCACTTACTTTTAAGTTTATTGAGAAAAGAAAAGCTTTATGCTAAGTTTTCAAAGTGTGAGTTTTGGTTAGAACAGGTACAATTTCTCGGACATTTAGTTAACCATGAAGGAATTCATGTGGATCCAACAAAGATCGAGGCAATTACCAAATGGAAAACCCCTGAGTCACCAACCGAGGTTAGAAGTTTCTTAGGATTGGTCGGTTATTATAGAAGATTTATTCGAGATTTTTCTAGAATAGCCATTCCTTTAACTAAGTTAACCTGTAAATCTGTTAAGTTTGAATGGGGACCAAAACAAGAAGAAGCCTTTAGAATTCTTAAGCAAAGACTAACCCATACACCCATACTAGCATTACCAGAAGGAACTGAAGACTTTGTAGTCTTTTGTGACGCTTCAAAGTTAGGTTATGGATGTGTATTAATGCAACGTCAAAAAGTAATAGCTTATGCATCTAGACAGCTTAAGAGTCATGAAGAAAATTATTCAACCCATGATTTGGAATTAGGAGCTATAATTTTTGCCCTTAAGATTTGGAGACATTATCTTTATGGTAGTAAGTTTACTGTTTTTACAGATCATAAAAGTTTAAGATATGTTTTTGGGCAAAAAGAGTTGAATATGAGACAAAGACGCTGGATGGAGTTACTTAGTGATTATGATTGTGATATCCAGTATCATGCAGGAAAAGCCAATGTGGTGGCTGATGCTTTAAGTCAAAAGTATCACGAAAAGCCAAAAAGGGTACGTTCTCTTAAATTAAATCTACAAGTAGATTTAAACAATCAGATTAGAAAAGCACAAGAATCAGTAATCAAGGAGGATACTGAAAAATTAAAAGGAATGATTAAGGAATTAGAACAAGGAACAGATGGAATTTGGAGATTCCATAAAAAGAGAATGTGGATACCTAAATTAGGAAATTTACGTCACCGTATATTAGAAGAAGCTCATAAGTCTAAATATACGATGCATCCAGGAAGTGATAAAATGTACCAGGATTTAAGGAAAAATTTCTGGTGGATAGGAATGAAAAAGGATGTAGCAGCTTATGTTTCTAAATGTTTAACTTGCTCACAAGTTAAAGCTGAACATCAGAAACCCTCAGGATTATTGCAACAATTAGAAATGCCAGTTTGGAAATGGGAATTAATAACAATGGATTTTGTTACCAAATTACCCAAAACAAGAAAAGGTAATGATACAATCTGGGTGATTGTAGATAGGCTAACCAAGTCAGCTCATTTCTTACCAATGAAGGAAACCTTTAGTATGGGACAATTAGCCAAATTGTATGTAAATGAAATCGTTTCTTTACATGGCATTCCTTTATCAATTGTTTCTGATAGGGATAGCCGTTTTACTTCTCATTTTTGGTCAAGTTTCCAAAAAGCAATGGGAACTAAGTTGAACATAAGCACAGCGTATCATCCTCAGACAGATGGACAAAGCGAAAGGACAATCCAGACAATGGAAGACATGCTTAGAGCTTGTGTAATTGATTTCGGAGGTAATTGGGACGAACACTTACCTTTAATAGAATTTTCTTATAATAACAGCTATCACACAAGTATCATTGTTGCACCATTCGAAGCACTTTATGGACGAAAGTGCAGAACCCCAGTCTGTTGGGTAGAAATTGGGGAAAAACAACTATATGGACCCGATATAGTACAAGAAACAACTGACAAAATCATTCAAGTCAAGGAACGACTAAAGGCAGCACGTGATCGACAGAAGAGCTACGCTGATAACAGACGCAAACCATTAGAATTTCAGGTAGGAGATAAAGTATTATTAAAAGTCTCTCCTTGGAAAGGAGTAGTAAGATTCATCAAAAGAGGAAAGCTAAGTCCCAGGTATATTGGACCTTTCAAGATTATTAAAAGAGTAGGACCTGTAGCCTATCAGCTACAACTGCCAGAGGAAATGGCAGGAATACATGATGTATTTCATGTATCTAATCTCAAAAAGTGTCTAGCTGATAAATCACTCTTAGTACCTCTCAAGGATATAGAGGTAAATGAACAACTTAAATTTGTAGAGAGACCTCTACAGATTGAAGATAGGAAAATTAAGAATCTCAAGCATAAGAGATTAGTTCTGGTCAAAGTAAAGTGGGACTCCAAAAGAGGACCTGAGTACACATGGGAGCTTGAATCAGAAATGCAAAAGAAATATCCACATTTGTTTCAGTAGATCTCGAGGACGAGCTCTAAAACAAGGTGGGGAGGATATAACAACCCTCGGTAAAACCGACACCCTCATAATAGTTCTGACACCCTAATATATCTTTAAATGTCTCAATATGTCTTTATATGCACTCCGTATGTGAAAACCGAGCCAAAATAGATTATAATATATATAATAAATTAAAAACACTAAAAATTAAGCTGAGGCGGGCCGCGTAGGGCCTCACCTCAACCTAAGGCGGGCCACATTAATAGGTAAACGGACTCCGCTGAAATCTTTAGTTCATGGGGGCCGCGTATGTGTTTGTCTAAGTTAATGCGGGCCGCGAGCGATCTGGAATATGGCGCAGCCCTGGGCCGCCACGTGGCCCAACACACGGCGAACCTAGGTGGTGACCGGGCCAAGCTACGCGTTGACCCAGCGTTGACGCGGGCCGCGTAAGCTTAGCCCATTCTTAACGCGGGCCGCCTGGAAGTGCGATTTCAGCCCTATAAATAGAAGGCAATGAGCCTTCAGTCCGTCGTTCAACTTTCTTTCTTTCTTTCTTAATTTTCTGTAGTGGCGTTACTATACCCGGGCATTATACCCCCTAATTAGCGAGGTTCTGCTACGATGTAAGTATTATAACCCCTGGAGACGTATTAGATACGCTGCCCGATTGATCTAGGGTTCCGTAACGGCTGTCGTGGTTCTGCCCGACGTAGTCGTTGGAATGCCGTCTCGGGGAGGGTATTACTAATGTTAAAATGGGTTATTATACTAACACACGTGCATTTGTGTAAATTATAGATATTCACCAGGAAACCCTAAAAAATAACCTAAAACAGCAATGTGAGTTAATCTTCTTTTTATATGCTCATTTTTGTGAGTAATCTCCTTTTTATAAACTGTTTTTACAAAACCTCACTTTATTAAATATATACAAAGCAGTTATTGAGTATTTGTAAAGAATACAATTATAGTGGGTATGTTGGGGTTTTGTATACAAAATTGGTTACTGGCGTGGTAACATCCCATAAGTTGAGTATGACCGTACCACTGATGTTAATTGTGATGTCTTGGATACTGTTGATGCATAGGATGTCTGTTGACTACGTCTACAAGAAGTTCTAAGTCAAGATTGGTCAACAGGGGTTTAAACTGTCAAATTTAGAAAGTTATGACATAGGTCCGCTTTTAAGGTCATTTGTATTTAGGTCCGCTTTTAGGTACATTAACGGTCCGCTTTTGTGTCATAGTGAAACAGGTCCGCTAATATGACCTGTCATATTAGCGAACCATAATGTCTATATATAGGGTTGTTGTATCAGCGGATCTCATATGCGTAGGTGTGTGCTTAGGAGCCGAAACTCTGTCAAAATTCATTCAGAAAGCTAATAAAAGCAGTGGAATTGAAAGGACAAGCTGTTGTAACATCATATGTACTGATTCCGCCTTTATATGTGATGATGAGCTACCTTGACTGACGTTTTAGGGTCAAACAACGGTCCAACAAGTGGTATCAGAGCTCAGGACGAGGAGTTCATACTACTACAGCTTATATCTGCAGAAATCTCTCTTTTCTACTCACTTTCTCTCATACTTTTTCGGTTTTCAGTGGTTCCTACGGTTGAAATCGTCTGAAATTTGAGTATAACGTGTAAAACACACTAATAACAAACCCTAGAAAGTTTCAGATCAAAATACGGACTAAAATTGGTTAAAACAGGTTAAAAACTGTGATTCGCTGTTACGAACAAGTGGTTCGCTTTTACGGACATCGCGAGATTTTGGTCCGCTTTTGTGACACTTTCTGGTCCGCTGTTACGTACATTACTTGATCCGCTCGAACGAACATCATCTGGTCCGCTTTTACGGACAATATCTGGTTCGCTTTTACGGACAATATCTGGTCCGCTTTTACGGACAATATCTGGTCCGCTTTTACGGACAATATCTGGTCTGGTCCGCTTTTACGACTTCAATCTGGTCCGCTTTTGTGTCCAGATTTTCAAAAATTTGAAATTTTTTTTCTAAGTGTTGGTTGTTTTTGCAGGAATAGTCAAGATGGATGATATCTTCTTGAATCCTTTCAGCGACATGTATGCTTTCACAGGGAGTTCTGGAAACAATGACACCTCTTCAAGCAATGCAAACAAGAGTCCACCGAAAGAAAGAAAGAAGGAAGCTTGGGAGTCCGAAAGCGCATTTGGAACATTTAACAAACCACCTAAGCTGATGGCTATAGAAGATTACAGCAGGTGGGCAACAAAGTTCGAAGACTGGTTGATGGCATTCGCTTTTCCCAGCTGGAAGTGTATGAAGAATGGTTATGCCGAGGGAAAGAAGAATGGTGAAGCATTGAGATCGGCTGAAGAGATTGAGAGTTTTGTGGCCGAGCAAAAGTGTGTGGCATTATTGTTTCAATCGGTGCGGGAAGACATCATTTCGCTGATAGATTACTCAAATGCTAAAGATTTGTGGGATAAACTCGGAAAGAAGTGTCTTGGAAGCAAAGAGATTGTAAAGAACAAACGAAAACTTCTTAGAAAAGAATTTGATCTTTTTGGTTGTCTAAAGAATGAATCGGTGTGTAAAATGATAGAGAGGTTCGGTCATCTGAAACTAGAGTTAGCAAGACATGAAATCAAGTTTTCTGATGAAGAACTAGTTGACAAACTGTTCAATTCATTACCAGATGAAGTTGATTGGAGATATTATGCGCTTATGTTGAAGAACACTATTGCTCCTAAAGATTTGACTCCAGATTTGGTGATTGAGAGACTTGAAAGTCACGAGTTGGAACTGAAGAAAACTTATAAAGTCAATCACTCTTCTTCTCAGCAGAATTTGGATCTCTATTATCCAAAAAGCATGATGCCAAAAGCAACTTCTCCAAAGACTGCATTTTCAGCTGAGAATGTATCTTCAGCAAGCAAAGAAAGTCAAAGCAGTTCAAGCAGGGAAGTCATAGTGGTTATCATAGTGGATCTATGTCTTCTGCAAATCGTTCTGATGCAAAGTTTTCTTGCAATATCGCGATAGATTTGAAGAACGCACAGAATTTTGATGAGGAGTCGGCTAAGCAACAGATGGTCTTTTTGGCATCTGTGCTAGAGTCTTATGAAGGGTTGGTAGCTGGTAAGATCGGGAATACAAATCTGACGAAAGAAGATTACGATCAGATAGACCCCGAAGAAATGGAGCTTATTGACATTCGTTGGGCAATGGCAAGTGCTGTTCGACGTGCTCAGCGTTTTATGGAAATTACCGGGAGAAAGACGATCGGTGGTCCGTCTACAAAGTTGGGGTTCGATAAATCCAAGGTGACGTGCTTTAAGTGTAAGCAGAAGGGTCACTTCAAGCGTGAATGTAGAAACGCGTACGCTGATGATTCAGAGAATCCGTTTAGAGACGATTACTACAAAAAGGCAATCTACCATCAAAATAAATCTGAGCCGCCCAGATTAAAGCAGTCTGAAGATAACAGAGACAAATCAAGGGCTCTGGCTGTGATTTACGACGATGAGGGGTACGATTGGAGTAAAGAAGTTCTACCAGAGGAAGATGCGGTGGGTTACGCATTCATGGCAAGTAATGATGAACCCATTCCGTGGAAAGATGATCGTACTGAGGAACAGAAGTATAAATACCGGAAGATGATTGCTGAAAACAAGATTATCAGACTTTCTGGTATCTTTCTGGAAGCTAGAAGAGCAAATAGATGGGATCCAGATAGAGAGTGTTACCTTGATAGGTATGGCAACATCGCGATTGATGACAAAACGCTAGATATTGAAGCCATCATCAAGGAGTACAAAGAAGAAGATGAATACTGGCAGCACAAGTGGTGGGGAACACCAACTGAGAAGATGATTGAAGAAGAGAAAGAGAAAGAGAGAAAGGAGAAAGAGGAGAAAGAGATGAAAGAAAAAGAAGAGATTGAGAAAGCAAAGCAGATTGATACTGGCTTGATCGATACTACGCAGGAGTTGACGTCTGAGAACCTGGGAAAAATGGCTGACAAAGTGCTAGCTGCGAAAGCACTCGAGGTAGACCCTAATTCTGTTACTGAGTCAAAGGGGCAGGTCAGTCAAATTGCGTCAACAAATGCGTCAGGTAACAAGGTCGACGGAAATGTTGACTGCAAAAATTGCACCAAACAATGCAATTTTTGTAGCACTGTCACGTATCTTAACAATGAAAAAATCAAGAATCTGACAACGAAAGCTAAAAATGTTGAGGATCAGATTCTAGGTCGTGACAAAACTGTAAAAGCTTCAACTGAACGGATCAAAGAATTAACGGCTCAAATCGAACATGATAAAACTGAATGTGAGAAAATAAAATGTGAAAATGAAAAGTTAATTCTTGAGAACCGTCAAATTTCTGAAAAGTTTGAAAAATTGAAAAGCATTGTCAAAGATAGTGATGATCGAAATGGTAAAACATTTAAAGAAAACGAACATCTGAGAGCTGTGGTGAGAATAAAAGAAGAATTAATTAACAATCAACTGGATGAAATTGCTAAATTGAAACTTAAAGTTCAAGAAACGGAAATTGAAAATGAAAGAATTCAGTTGAAGTTAAACAGCTATAGCTCAGCAAGCTTTGTTTTGCAGCATATTGTTCCCAAACCTATAGGGAAAAACAAAGCTGGCGAGGATGTGTTTTCTGATGGAACGGGTGTAGGGTTTCACAAAGTTCCACCGCCAATCTTAGACAACTACACGAAAAAGCAGTCTAGCTTGGTGGAAATTGAGGAAGAAAGTGATGTTAAACTTCCTGAGAACATTGATGTCACGTTCACGTCTTCCAATGACGAGGGTGTCCAAAGTGATGTGGTGAAAAGTGTGGTAGACAAAGTGCTTAAACCGGATTGTGACACTTCTGAGGAGGATGGGTGTTTCTTGGATAAATACATTCCGAAACAAAAGTCCAAGAACAACTTAGATGAAGAATCAAACCTTGTCATGTACAAGATGATGGGTTCGGATAAGTTGTTTTCGGATTCAGAGTTTCCGATCGAGAATGTTAACATGAACCAATTGACAAATGTTTTCAAACTTGTCGAAGTAGAGTTGTCAGCTGTGAATAATTTGAGTTGAAAGAAAGACAGGGTTTACAACAAGAAAACTGGTTATCCACCGCGTTTTTATAATAATAACAGAAACAACTGGTCGGGTGGTTATCATGGGGGTAAACCGTATCAGAAAAGGAATGTTTCAAACAAGAGGTTTGTCGAAAAGAAAAAGTTTGTGAACAGTTCAAGTTCACTTGCTGATGAAGAAAAAGAATTTTTTTCAAAATCAAACAAAGAATTTTTTGAGAAGAGAGCTTCGCAGGCTCAGTCTGAAGGCACGAGTCGGGTAGCTGATACTCGTACTTGTTTTAGATGTGAACAGGTTGGTCATATTGCACGAAAGTGTACATATGTGAAGCCTAAGACTGAAGCTGTGAAGGTTCAACAAAAGAAAGTTGATGTGAAGGGTAAAGCACCGATGTATGTTGAGAAGAAAGTTGTTGAAAAGAAAAACGTTAAAATCGACAATGTAAAAGTAAAAACTGAACCCGTAGAGAAGTCGGTAACTAAAAATGACAAATTTTACAAAAGGGTTGTAGTAACTTAACATGTGTGGAAACCTAAAATTGAATCAAAAGTTGAGAAGAAAGTTTCAAATTCTGATGAGAAAAAGGCTGAAGAGCCAATTATTGTTGATTATGATGCAAATTTTCCGCCTCTCAAGGCTGAAAATTTCAAAATTCAAATTGCGAGAGTCAAGGTTGCACCTAAGGCTGATGAGGCCTGGGTGGACTCAATGTTTGACTAAACAATTTGAATTGCCAGAGCTTCCTGGTTCGCGAAGCATGAATCGGCATCTTTCTTGAAGTTGTTTAAATGATGATTTGTTATGTGCAGGATCTTCCAAAACTTGTATCCAGGTGGATCATGGATAGTGGAGCATCGAGACATATGACAGGGAAGACCGCGCTGCTGTATGATGTGAATAACATTAACGGTGGTTACGTGGGTTTTGCGGGTAATCAAGGAGGAAGGATCATAGGTGAAGGAACGTTATCGAATGGCGTCATAACGTTTGAGAGAGTTAATTACATCGCTGAGCTGGAGAACAACCTGCTGAGTATCTCCCAGATCTGTGACAGGATGTATACTACTCATTTCACCGACAAAGAATGTTTGATCTTGAAACCGGGATTTGTGATACCTGAAGAGTGGATCATCATGAGGGCACCAAGAGTCAACGATCTGTACGTGTTGGACATGAGCGTTGCTACTACAACCACGGGTCAGGCTCATTGTTTTGTGTCTAGAGCAACGGAAAAAGAATCAAGGTTATGGCACCGAAAGATGGGGCATATTCACCTAAGGAAGATGAATCACTTAGTGCATAACGACTTGGTCACAGGAGTGCATGTCAAAGGTTTTCATCTGGAAGGGGAGTGCATAAGTTGTATCAAAGGCAAACAGAAGAAAAAGTCTCACCCTACAAAGCAAGTCAATTCAGTTTCAAGACCTTTGGAAAGACTTCACATGGATTTATTTGGTCTAGTGAATGTCAAGAGTATAACAGGAGATTCCTACTGCTTGGTCGTGACTGATGATTATTCCAGATTTTCTTGGGTTATGTTTTTCAAATCCAATGACGAGACGTTTGACAGCCTGGTAGCGTTGTTTAAAAGAATTGAGAATCTGTACCAGAGGCCGATCTGTAGAATTCGCAGTGATAATGGTACTGAGTTCAAAAACAGTAAGATGGAAGAATTTTGTGACGAAAGAGGTATACTACATGAGTTTAGTGCTCCGTACACTCTGCAGCAGAATGGAGTTGCAGAACGCAAAAACCGGACGCTAATCGAGACAGCCAGAACGATGCTTGCAGATTCTAAGTTACCAATTAATTTCTGGGCTGAAGCTGTTTCTGCTGCATGCTATACTCTCAACAGAGTTCTTACTGTAAAGAAGTTCAACAAGACGTGTTTTGAGCTACTCAATAAACGCAAGCCGAATTTGAAGTATCTAGAACCGTTTGGGTCACCCTGTACGGTGATAGAGCCTAAAGGAAAGTTTGGTCCGAAGAGCGTTGAGGGAATCTTTGTGGGTTATTCAAGTCCTTTGCGACGTGTCTTCATTCCAAGCGAGAAGCAGATTATTGAGGCAGCAAATGTTGAATGTCAAGGTTACACTTTGCCGCCACAGAATCCTGGTGATTCATGGCGTTATCATTATGACAAACTTTGGGATTTGTTTGACATGAGAGAAGAATCAGAGGAAGAAGAAGATTTCTTTGATGAGCTGGATATTTTGCGAGAGTATGAGTCGCAGCTCAGGTTCCCAGCGGAGTATTCTAGAAGACCTCGGGAAACTTCAAATGACGATGAAGCAGGTCCTAGTAATGTTGGTGAACATGATGATGAAGTTGCTCCTGGTAATCAGTCGGAGTTGAATGATGATCAAGAAGCTGATAACATGCCAGTTTTTGACCATGGTGATTCAGATCTTGAGGGGGAGCAGATCCAGTTGTCAAGTCAAACAAACCAAGTTGGTGACCAAGATGCAGAGCAGAATGTTACTAATCTGGAGGGAAATGTAGAAGTTCCAAGCGAAGTGATGCCGCGAACTCTTTCTTATCATCCAGAGGAGTTAATAATAGGAGAATTGCAATCAAGCGTTCGCACGAGACGTCAAATTGACCAGGGCTTAACATTTTTTTATTCTACAGTAGCACCTTTACAAACTGAATTTTCATTAAGTTGTTTTATCTCGCAGGTTAAACCGAGAACTTACAAAGAGGCGCTTACTGAAGACTCTTGGGTCATAGCGATGCAAGAAGAATTAAGTCAATTTGAAAAGTTGGGGGTGTGGAAGTTAGTTGATTTGCCGGATGGTCAAAGGAAAATCAATACAAAATGGGTTTTCAAATGTAAGAGGGACGACAAAGGAGTGGTTGTAAGGAACAAAGCTCGACTCGTTGTTCAGGGCTTTATTCAACAGGAGGGGATTGATTTTACCGAAGTCTATGCTCCTGTAGCTCGATTAGAGGCTATCAGAATTTTCCTAGCATTTGCGTCTTGGAAGAATTTCAAAGTATATCAGTTAGATGTTAAATCAGCGTTTCTTTATGGGAAGGTCAAAGAGGAGGTTTATGTTGGTCAGCCGCCGGGCTTTACTGACCCAATCCACAAGAACAAAGTTTATCTGCTGGACAAAGCGTTTATGGTCTACATCAGGCGCCGAGAGCCTGGTACGAGACTTTGTCTCAACACCTACTCGCTAACCAGTTCATACGTGGAAAAGTGGATGCCACTCTCTTCACTAAAGTCGTTGATGGTCATCTTCTGATAGTACAAATTTATGTGGATGATATAATTTTTGGGTCAACGAATGAGAAATTGTGCAAAAATTTCGAACAGGTGATGAAGCAGAAATTCGAAATGTCATCAATGGGGGAGATGAAATTCTTTCTGGGTCTACAAGTTGAACAACTTCCTGAGGGAATTTTCATTCATCAAATGAAGTACGTGCATGATATTCTAGAGAAATTTGGAATGTCAAGTTCTACTCCAGCTGCTACCCCACTTGCGACTAATCATGGGATTCACCCAGATCTCACCGGAGACAGGGCTGATGAAACGTTTTACCATTCCATGATAGGTTCTTTGATATATCTGACTGCTTCACGTCCTGATATTATGTACCCAACGTGCCTCGCAGCAAGATTTCAGTCTAACCCGAGAGCATTGCACATGATTATTGTCAAGAGGATATTACGTTACCTGAAAGGTACTCCGTCATTGGGGTTATGGTATCCTAGAAAAGGCGATTTTACGCTCGAAGGGTATTCCGATTCGGATTTTGGATGCTGCAAAGTCAACGCGAAATCAACAACTGCAGGATGCCAGTTCTTTAGACCAAGATTGGTTACCTGGCAGTGTAAGAAACAAACATCTGTGGCGCTATCTACATGTGAAGCGGAGTACGTTTCTGCTAGCAGTTGCTGCTCTCAGATCCTGTGGATACAGCAACAGATGCGCGACTACGGTTTGCAGTTTCTTAACACACCTCTGTTTGTTGATAATGAGGCCGCAATTAATATAACTAAAAATCCAGTACATCACGCTAAAACTAAACATATCGAAATTCGTCATCACTTTATTCGCGATTGCTTCGAGAAAAAGTTGATACGAATTGACAAAATCCACACTGACGAACAAAAAGCTGATTTGCATACCAAAGCTTTTGATAAAAATCGGTTTCAATATTTGTTAAAACTTAATGGTATGAAATTGCTTTTGGTGTCGGATGGGGTTGTGAGCGTTGATGAGAGTACTGTTGCGGATGAAGACGAGAAACAATCTGCGATGGTTTGTCGGTTTTTTACGTGTTTTGGTATTTAGGGGGAGATAGATAGTTGTACGTAGTTTATTTTCAGAAAAATACAAAAACAGTAAAAAATGCAAAAATCCAAAAACATGATAAAATTGAAAAAGAGCTTGTGTATATAGGGAAAATGATTGTACATCGGCTAGACAATTACAGTATGCTAAAGATTTGGAAAGATAAAATGAGTTAAACAGTCTCACTAACGATGTTTCGATAGGTTTTCGCACATTTAGTAAGTTTATTCGGGATACAAACCTAAAATTTCAAACTTGTGAAATTCGTGGGGAACACTACTTGGATATATAGGTAACCCCTGAAATCTCGTTTGATAGGTCTCGTATTCTGATATACTAGGTGTTTATACTCTATGATGTCTGGGGTATTATTCCGGGACTTCTGCTGAACGGTAGTTCTGACCTAGTCCTTGGCTAATACTTTATCCAAAATGCTTGAAATATAGCATAAAGCCCTCAGCTGATTAGACAATAAAATTGATAATCATCTGTTGTAGCTAAAAAGATCCTCTAAAGGGGACATACTGCAAAGTCGAAACTGATATCTCTCTGCTGAACGGAAGTTCTGACCTGAGATCCCTCAGTTCTCGCATTTAACCCCTAATTTATGTACAGACACCATTGTAGTATTCTTGCCTGTAAGACTGAATATTGGGATTCTGGATACGGGAGTATATTCAAGAGGTGGGACACATGAATTGATCTAAGTTCTTAAAACACTTAAACGGTATCCTGAATAGATTGAAGTTTGTGTGAGAATTTAAGATGGATCAGTATATCGACAATTGAGGTGAATTGTTTAAATCTGTGTATGTAATGTAGCTTAACTGTACTTGTAATCTGTCTGAAAAGTTGATATGATTCCCTGACACGCTCGCCAAAAATAAATCTGTAAATAGTTTACTTTTTGCAATTTAAGTTTTCTGTATTTCATTTCTTAGTTTAGATCACATTAAAATCCAAAAAGATTTCATTTCTGCTTTATTTTAGACAAATCAGAGTGGAAAGTTGATTGTCGGATTCTATAAAGATGAAGCAGATGCAGGAGATTCTGAGCTGAAGAACGAGGAGAGCTTATATTGTTGAAAGTTTGATTGTTTTTCAAAGTCAAAATCAAGTTCATTAAGTTGATACTTGTTATTTTCAGAAAAAGTTGAAAATAATTTTACTAAATCAGTTTGATTCGTCAAAAGATCAACCAGGGTCATTAAATTGAACTTGGTAGATTAATCAGGTGTTCAGGGTCATTAACTTGAACTTGGAAACTTGAGTGGATTTCTTAGAGCTGATTGAATTTGTTTTTATTGTTTAGAAAAGATAGATTGTAATGTTATTGGTTGAGTAACAGGTTTGGACTTCATTATTCCCACGGAGGCAAATTTTCAAAGCTTGAACCAGATACCTTAGATCCCAGCATACTGAGAGGGGGAGTCTGTGAAAGGGGGAGTCTGGATCAACAGCTAATGGGAAGCTTGAAGTTAGAGCTAGGAGACAATCCTGGAACTTATGAAGAATGTTTACGAAGAGAAGACAGAATTGGTGAAAAGATCGAGACTGAAGACTACGGATCTGAAGATTGATAAAGACTACGTCAACATCCAAGGGGGAGTCTGTTGATGCATAGGATGTCTGTTGACTACGTCTACAAGAAGTTCTAAGTCAAGATTGGTCAACAGGGGTTTAAACTGTCAAATTTAGAAAGTTATGACATAGGTCCGCTTTTAAGGTCATTTGTATTTAGGTCCGCTTTTAGGTACATTAACGGTCCGCTTTTGTGTCATAGTGAAACAGGTCCGCTAATATGACCTGTCATATTAGCGAACCATAATGTCTATATATAGGGTTGTTGTATCAGCGGATCTCATATGCGTAGGTGTGTGCTTAGGAGCCGAAACTCTGTCAAAATTCATTCAGAAAGCTAATAAAAGCAGTGGAATTGAAAGGACAAGCTGTTGTAACATCATATGTACTGATTCCGCCTTTATATGTGATGATGAGCTACCTTGACTGACGTTTTAGGGTCAAACAACGGTCCAACAGACACAAATGTAATTGCGGATGTGCCCTCAATACTGCAAATTGATTTTATTTAAACCTGATTAAACTGGGATTCACTCACCAGTATTTCCCACTGACAAAATGTTTTTAAAACGCGTTTCAGGTAACAAAATGTGAAAGCCAATTGGAAGCCAGCTGGACAGCACTGAAGGCTTGGAAAAGTGGCAATAAAGTTACCTAAGAATAAAATGGATGTTTTTATTAAATAAATGTGATTTATTCCTATGAAACGTGTGTATTGAAAACTTGGGTTTTACCCATATGTTTAATATTATTAAACGAGGTGGTTTACTCTGATTAAATATTTCCTAACTACGGTCCTGATGAAAATTTCCGCTGTCAAATTGGATAAATAAACGTGATACCACCGAAACTGGCTCACGACCGCCCGTTCCCGAGAACCAGGGATCGGGGGTTGTGACAGTATGAAAATGTTTCAACAGCAAAAATTCTGCCATAATACATGCGATTTAGATATAACTAGTTTGCGAAATCATTTAATATGCATTTATGTTTTAAAATTTCAAATGACAAAATGTATATGAAAACATACCATCATTGTGGAATACAAGAAGAATCTGTGTGGTGATGATTTTCTATCCCTTTTCTTCTCTTCAAGGTTTAGAATATCTACAAATGCATCTATTTCGTTCGATGCTACGTATTGTTCCCTGAAGAAGCTTTCAAACACAGCTTTGAATGTTGCAACCTCAGTTTTTTATCGGTAAAACTCTTCTCTGCCAGTCATAAAATAAATAATTAGTTTTTGTTTTGTGTATATTTTTATTAGATGTTTGTTTGTTGATATATGTTTTTCTACTTACTGCAAGTCTGCAAAGGTAGCAAATGTGAAGCGGATCACACTCAATTCTTGGGTCAAGAGTGCTTCATGCATGTTCACCACTCTATTGCAGTAAGGTGAACAAAATTTGTCTCCAAGATCTGCACATCTTTTTTCACCTCTTATTTTTGCTTGTTCTGTTGTCTTATAAAGCAGTTCGTTTAACCCTTTTGGTATAACTTGTTTTGGAACTTGCTTTGGCTTTGTGGTTTTTCTCCCCTTAGTTTGTTTTTTTCCTTTATCTTCTTCCAATGTTGGTCCTATGCTCAAAACCAACTCATCTGAATGCAATTCTTCAGCAGTTACCTGAGGGCATTCAGGTTCCATTTCCTTTTCAACTTCAACGTCCGTATCGAGTTGTTGAGGGTCTTTTTCTGGCACTTCTTCCTGGACTTTTTGTGTAGATTCTGCCAAGTTCACTGTCTCTTCGACAACAGTTTCATTTTCACCAGTTTCTGCATGCCAGAGTAATTTAAGATATACAATAATTTATGATGTTTAATTTTTCTCATAAAGTAAAGGGTTTTTATTACCATTGGCAGTTGTTTGGTAAGCATATACACCCGGTTCCACTGTTTGAATTTTTGCAATAAGAGTGTCTGTGACTCCTCCATCATCTGGTTGCAGTGTACCTATAGATTCAAATTATTTTATTTAATACAGCAGAATCAAAATCGCAGGAGTATACATGACATCGTGTGCGAAATCAAATCTGAAATGTTTTTGATAGTATCGCATGTGTTTTTCATAGGTTTCGCAAATGCATAATTTTTAGTGAATTTTTACATTATATCGCATGTGTTAATATTGAGTTCGCATGTGTTACCTTCTGATGCCAATTGTACCAAGACATTGGATATTACTTTTTGTGCTTCTTCATCCTCTCTACCTTCTTTGTTTGTAGCAACTTCATGATGAACTTCAGAAGCTGGGTTTTCAGGTTCTTGATGAACAGGAGAGGCTGCAGATTCATGCTCTTGAACCGGTTCAGGTGGCAGACAAATGGGATTATTCTGAAGCGTTTGATCCCACTCCTTACAAGCCTTCATAACCTCAACATCCCAAAAACACTTAGTTTTTGCCTCTGACACTAAGTTGTTCATCTCTTGAACATCTCGAACCATTTTAAGGTATTTTTTGACATTCGCTTTCATCTTTTTCAACAGATTCTGTAATATCAATATAGAAGTTAAATATAATTGATTAAGTTAAATAAGTTAAATTAATATTTTTTTACACTTACCTTTTTGTTTGCTCTCGAAGCCTCTAGTTGTTGTTCGTGGGCTGTGTCATAGAATACCGACGGTGAAAGTTGAGCAGGAGTGTTGCAATAATCCATCATTTTCTGCGTCTGTGTTCCAACTTCAAAGTCAATGTTCATCTGAGACATTTCATTGATTTCAAAACTGAAATCCATGAAATCATCAGTGTTCTCGTTATCTTTTGGCTCTGCCCCGGTTTCTTCGTTTTGTACTGCGAGCGCAGTCCTTCTTTTGTAGCTTATCGTCGTGTCAACCGGTGGTCGTAGTGTATAATCATCCTCCGGAGGACCCTCTTCTTCTTCATTCTTTTCTTCATTTTCTTCTTCATTTTCTTCTTCATTTTCTTCTTCACTTTCTTCTTCTTCTTCACTCTCACTTGATATCCATAGAGGTCCGTTATCCGAAATATGTTCTTCGACTTTATCAATCTCTGAAGATGTTATATAACGAATAACTGGCATCTCCACGGCTTTCTCAAACAGGTTAAGCTTTTTGTTGTATTCATGCGTGTATAGAAGCTGTATAAATCGCAAGATCATTTAATTATATAGAAGAACAAACTAGTATGTTTAAATATGTTATTAAATGTAGTAATGTATACCGTAAGAAAGGCAACAGGTCCTACGAACTGTATCTTATAGTTCTTCCAGCCCGCTCATGTCCGGGCCAAGGTTTCGAGTAGATATGAGCACCAATCTAGATTTTTTATTTCCTCAACATCTTCTACACCGAGCAAACATCTATCATTTGCAAGTGTTGCTTTTGTAATTTCTGCAAAGAACATCATCCAGTATACAAGGAAATTTAATTTAAACAGACTCCCTCCGTCTCTTTGATTTTCCATTGTATTTGCTATTAAGCCATGGGTAAGTCTCGCGTTTTGTCCCCACTGGCGGATGAATGTATCCCGGACCGCATTTCTCGGTTCTTGACTTTTTTCAATTTTGTCTTGCTTTTTGACTTTTCTCTTATCGGCTATTATTTCAACCTTCTTTGGACCTTTTGGTATTCCAAATACCTCATAAACTGTGTCCGATGTTATTTTTATTTGGTGTTTTCCTACGTTTAGCTTATCGAACTTCTCATCAAAGTTTCTCACTAGCCAATATGCCAATCTTGTCGAAATATGGTTGATGTTGATATCAAGAATAGCTCCAAACCCCATATCCCTAACATCATCAATCTGTTTTTTTGAAAATCTTCTAACAGTATCCATATATGAGTTAGGTTGGCATCTCAGCAGTATTGCTTCATTGCTGTATTTGAAAAACTCTCTATGTTCTGTTTTAGGTTGTTGCCCCTTTTTTGAATGTTTTTTTGTGAGTATCTTTGATTTCCTCTTATATTCTTTCTTCTCATGTTTTTTTTCTTTTTTGGGGTTGGCTTAACAAAGTCATCATCTTCTGAACTTTCTTGAATCACCAATCTCTTTCTATTCTTTTTAATTTTATCAGAGTTGATATTGGTCCTTCAAAGTCATCATCAGATTCTATTTCTACAAAATCACATGCTATAGTTAAAAACACTTACAAAATCGCATTTATCAGTTAATCATACACAACAAGTCATCAATTCGCATGTGTTAGATATCAATTCGCATGTGTTATTTTATCAATTGGCATTTATGAGTTATGATCTCGCATTTGTTACATAAGCATTACCTAAACTATCAATCATTATAAATCATAAACAATACAACTAACTTATGATATAAAATCGCATTTGCATTTATATCAATTCGCAAGTTTAATTTAACCTAAAACAAAAAACCTTCGACATACTAGCTTTTTATCATATGAAATCGCAAACGTCATAAAAACCACAACAAAACCCTATATGATATCGCACATCCCTCAGTATCATTAAGACAACTGCATAAAAATGCAAAACCTAATAAATAAATATACCAGTAACAAACCCTAGTAAAATTGAAGTTGTTATCAATATGTAATGTTATAAAACTATATGTTTCAGTTAAAACGTTAATAAACAAACAAAATCGCATTTGATTTTAAAGCCCCTGTATATTACACTTTAAATCGCAAATGTAAATAGATACATGGATTCATCTTCTTCGCTTGTGGTCTGTCGTTGTTTGCTTTGCTTCTTTTCTCAATATTCATGGAATCGTAGTTGAAATCGCAATGGAGAGTAGCAGGTAATGTTTTGGAGAAGGAGAATGCAATGTTTTGATTTTGGGTTTACGGTATGATTTTGAGTTATTGTGTGCTGATAATCAGGGGTTTTGTTCTCGCTATGGACGATTCTAACCTTGGCGGTTTCTTTTATTAATTTTAATTTGATTAATTTAATTGTTTAAACACGAGCTTTTAATGAGATGATCGTACGGTTGTTGTTGTAGCGTACATAATGTACGATTAGAGTATTTGTATTATAACCGGCCTACATATATATATATATATATATAGGGAGGGGCTCATGCGAGAACTCCATTTATTGCGAGAACCGCGAGAACCAATGTGAACACAACCTAAAATAGCTAAAAAAAACCTAAAAAAACCTAACCCCCCCCCCCCCAAAAAAAAAAAAACCTAAACCCCCACCCCCCTAAAAAAAAAAAAAACCTAACCCCCCCCCCCCCAAGCTAAATGCTAAAAACTAAAACCCCCAAAAACCTAAAAAAACCTAACCCCCCCCCCCAAGCTAAAATGCTAAAAACTAAACCCCCAAAAAACCTAAAAAAAATCTAAAAATAATCTAAAAAAATCAAAAAAAAAATCTAAATTTTTTTTTAATATTTTTTATGCTCAAATCGCTACTTTTAGTGGCCAAAAAAATTTTTTTTTATTTAAAAAAAATTTTAATTTTTTTTTTTTAAAAATTTTAATTTTTTTTGGCTTCGAAAAGTAGCGATTTTTATATAAAAAATATTAAAAAAAAAAATTTGTGTGATTTTTAGCTATTTTTAGGCATTTTTGGTTGTGTTCACATTGGTTCTCGCGGTTCTCGCAATAAGAGGTGGTTCTCGCATGATCTTCTCCCTATATATATAGGGCAATGCTACACAAGAAACCCTTTATTTTTAGAAAACTTTGAAAACTCATTACTTGGCCAAGATTCATCCACGTGTGCATCAAGAAGCTATTAACTCTTATAGCATATAATGGTATATGTGTAATTTTATCCTAAAAGATCTTTTCTACTTTGAATTGACCAATATCATTTATTGCCTTTCACATCACTTGTACAACCCCCATTCCTTTTACCTTTTTATAAACTAATAAAGAAATTTTTCACTTGTTCTTCATCTTCTTAATATCTTCATGTACGAGGTCCACCATTAAAGAACCATGGAGCTTCACTCCAACTACTTATTCCACGAGAATCAACACAAGATGTCAGATCGATCAATCCCTGATGAAGAACATGGTTTTGTGATGAAGATGTTAATATATGAAGTCAGATCCATGTGTAAACCCCTTCCAGATCTTGTTCCATTCCCGTTTAGATCTCGTTTGTCCACATGTTTCATAATGTTGTTACAGATCTGGATATTTGTGAGTTTTTTTCACTTTTTTAGTTTATATAAAATATGATTTGTATATGTTGTTTCAGATCTTGATATTTGTGAGTTTTTTACACTCTTTTAGTTTTATGCAACATATGTTTTCATATATGTTTGATTCTGGGTATTTCGTATGGATTTTTCTGATTTTTGGAGTTTATGTTAGTTGATAACTTGAGCATGTAGGTATGAACTTTTGAAAGATGATTATAATTTACAGTTCTATTATTCACACTTAAATATTGAACCAATAAAATATTGAATTTAAAAAATGATATAGGTATGGACTTTATAAGATGATATTCAACGTATGGCTCCATTTTTTATACTTAAAATATCAAAAATTATTCATAAAACCTGGTTGTTAATAGGTTTTTGTGTAATGGCTGTTTTAGAGATGAAACATGATTTTTTTTTTTTGTTAAAATGGTTCTTAAAAGAGGTAAATGTTTATGTAATTTACAGGTTTTTATTTTTGTGTTAAAAAGTTATGCTTGGTTTGCATATGAACTGATTTTTGGCTGTGTTGTGATGTTATTTGAGAAAAAGATTGCAATTTAGCTAAAAAGTTGTGATGTTGTTTGAGAAAAAGATTTTCTGGCTATGAATGTGTTAATAGTTATGTCTGGTTAACGACTTAACGGTTATCTTATCTTTTTGTTATTAGGATGGTGATGGATACAAGGGAAACAAGATCCAATTCTCGGGATCGTTGGTTTCGTCAAACGTGGATCAGATGCTTAAGGATCATGACCATGTTTATGTTACAGCACAACACAACTAACACGTGTTATAGTTTGAACTTCAGGACATGCATGTGTTACATGTGACATGGAACCAATGTACAACGTAATACGTGTTAGTGCTATGTATTTTTGTTTACTAGTAATATGTAATGTGAGACTCTTCTTGTTTTCTCTAGTACATGATGTTAAAACGGTCTAGACTTAACACATTTTCTGTTGGAGGCGCCCGTATTTGTACCTCTACTGTAATAGTTACTATTGAAGTTTATGCATCCATTCTCGAAGTCTTAACACATGTTATAATAGAGGCTTAACACACGTTATATCAGGTTTACTCTGTTGTTATTAAGTTACTATTGGAGTTTATTCATCCATTATGGAAATCTTTACACACGTTATAATAGATGCTTAACACACGTTATACATTTCAGTCGCTTAACACATGTTACAATATGTATATACACATCATGGTGTTTTGGAAACCAATAGCTTATACATGACACCATGTTAGGTTAAACCAAGATTATAACAGAGGGTTAACACATTTTATCCCAGGTATACGGTGTTACGATATTAACTTGTATGTTCCATATTAACTTGTACACGTGTTTACTATCAGTATATGCACATCATAGTGTTTTGCAAACCACTTTCATATACATGAATACAAGTCGGGTTACAACAAGATTATAATGGTGGAGGCGCCCGTATTTGTACCTCTACTGTTACAGTTACTATTGAAGTTTATGCATCCATTCTGGAAGTCTTAACACATGTTATAATAGAGGCTTAACACACGTTATATCAGGTTTACTCTGTTGTTGTTAAGTTACTATTGGAGTTTATTCATCCATTATGGAAGTCTTAACACACGTTATAATAGATGCTTAACACACGTTATACATTTTCAGTCACTTTAACACATGTTACAGTATGTATATACACATCATGGTGTTTTGGAAACCATTAGCTTATACATGACACCATGTTAGGTTAAACCAAGATTATAACAGAGGCTTAACACATTTTATCCCAGGTATACGGTGTTACGATATTAACTTGTATGTTCCGTATTAACTTGTTCACGTGTTACGATCAGTATATGCACATCATGGTGTTTTGCAAACCACTTTCATATACATGAATACAAGTCGGGTTATAATGGATGCTTACATGTTATCATATGTATACAAGTGGGGTTACAACAAGATTACGATATTAACTAAGCTCCCCATTAAACTCAACGCCCCCGTCGACTGTTTTCACCCTTGTCACATGTTAAGCAATTACATGTTCCGAACAGACAAATTGTAACACATGTTAGATCTGTATATACACATCATGGTGTTTTGTAAACCACCAGCTTATACATGAATACATGTCAGGTTACAAAAAGATTATAACAGAGGCTTAACACATGTTATACATTCCAAAATGTGCAAAACAAATGACCTGTTTCATATTATATATTCCAAAATTGCCGGTACATGTGTTACCATAAATGGCTCGTTTCATATTACACGTTACATCATGGTGTTCTGTTACAGCATGAACTACCAACACATGTTATAAATGAACGAAGACTTCTTTCCCAAAGGATGTGACTTATTCAATGTCCCCGCATTAACGTCTCCTACATCCATCCAGCTTGTCAATTCAATATCTTTTATGGATCTGTTTCTGTAAATCAACACACGTTATATATCATTCTAACAGGTGCTTAACACATGTTATGGGTCTGTCTCTGTAAATCAAGCAACCCAACAAAAAAACAATCATTGTTAAGATCAAAAGCCCCAAACAAGCAACCAAACCAACAAAAAAACTCGTTCAAAATCTCATCCTAAAGTTTTGGATTTATTTAAAATACATGAACATTAATCATTACTAGAACACGCATTAACTTCGCCTACATCCATCAAGCTTGTCAATTGAATATCTTTATGGGTTTGTTTCTGTAAATCAACACACGTTATATAACATTCTAACAGGGGGCTTAACACATGTTATGGGCCTGAGTCTGTGAATCAAGCAACCAAACAAAAAAAAAACACTTACTGTTCAGATCATAAACCCAAACAAGCAACCCAAACCAACAAAAGAACAGCTACTGTTAAGATCAAAAGCCCCTAACAAGCAACCAAACCAACAAAAAAACTCGTTCAAAATCTCATCCTAAAGTTTTTTATTTATTTAAAATACATGAAAATTAACCATGGATACCCCATTAACCATTACTAAAACACTTTCAGCACGCAAAAACATATTAACAACCATTTCAACAAAAATCAAGTGTGAAATGATATTTCAAGAACACTTACCGGATCTATAATCGTTCGATAAACACGAAGAAGATCTTCAAACCTTCTTCTCACACACACACACTCGTGCGTGTATCTTTGTGATAAAGATTGTTGTTTCTCTATCTAAAACATCAACTTTCTCTCTCTAAAAACATTCATCTTGTCATCGTTCTTCTCACACACACACACTCGTGCGTGTGTCTTTGTGATTTTTCAGACCAGATGATGCTGAAATTATCTTCAAATGAAGATCACCATTGAAGGATCACCATTGAAGACCATGAAGCTTTTCTCTTTCACATGATGAAGAAAGAGGAGAGAGAGAATAACATTTTGAAAGATTTGACTAAAAGAAAGAGGAGAGAGATGATGATACTAGTACTACACAAGTGGGTTTTGTCATTTCCAATACCAAAAATTCTTCCAAAGTTCAATTTGCACTACCCAAAATGCCCTTCCTGTTGTACTAATGGGTATTATAAGATTTCTTTTAAATATAATTCTTACCAAAATTATGAGAGCCATTGATCAAGTTAGATGAAAGGTAATCAATGGTTGACAATGGGTTTGCATAGTTTTCTTAAAAAGATAGAGTTTCCTATATAGCCAAGCCCTACACACACACACACACACACACACACACACACACACCAATTTTACGTGATGGGGTGGGAGTTGGCTACGAAGTTCATTTTCCTACAAAGTGTAAAAAGTCATAAAACACCATAATGTCAATTATAAAACACACTCAAGACCCACAAATAACAAAGTGAAGATTACTAAAACGTCATATTTGTAGGTTTTGGATGATAAGGCTTTGATTATCGAATGACTAATATTAGTGTGTTATGTGTTGATTATCATGTTGTGTTTTATATTCATAGTTTTACGATGGTGTGTTTGAAGTTTTTATGGACTTTTAGGGTTTGGATATTGTGTTTTAGTGATATTCACCTTGTTATTTGTGGGTTTTGAGTGTGTTTTATGGCTGAAATTGTGGTGTTTTATAACTTTGTACACTTTGTAGGAAAAATGAACTTTGTAGCCGAATCGCACCCTTAGACGATGAATTACAGAAAACAAAAACCACCTACATGTTCGTGTCTATTGCTTTAGTTATATATTTGGTGGTTATGTTATCGTATTTCTGTCTATCTAATGTCCCCTACTAAATCCGTAATGCACTAAAGTCGGACAAAATTTTGTAACGCACTAATATATATGAAACACGAGTGATTATGCGGTTTTCACAACTCTTCTCTAAAATTTAATTTGTATTGAATATTCTTTTTACCCAAAATGCCCTTCCTGTTGTACTAATGGGTATTATAAGATTTCTTTTAAATATAATTCTTACCAAAATTATGAGAGCCATTGATCAAGTTAGATGAAAGGTAATCAATGGTTGACAATGGGTTTGCATAGTTTTCTTAAAAAGATAGAGTTTCCTATATAGCCAAGCCCTACACACACACACACACACACACACACACACCAATTTTACGTGATGGGGTGGGAGTTGGCTACGAAGTTCATTTTCCTACAAAGTGTAAAAAGTAATAAAACACCATAATGTCAATTATAAAACACACTCAAGACCCACAAATAACAAAGTGAAGATTACTAAAACGTCATATTTGTAGGTTTTGGATGATAAGGCTTTGATTATCGAATGACTAATATTAGTGTGTTATGTGTTGATTATCATGTTGTGTTTTATATTCATAGTTTTACGATGGTGTGTTTGAAGTTTTTATGGACTTTTAGGGTTTGGATATTGTGTTTTAGTGATATTCACCTTGTTATTTGTGGGTTTTGAGTGTGTTTTATGGCTGAAATTGTGGTGTTTTATAACTTTGTACACTTTGTAGGAAAAATGAACTTTGTAGCCGAATCGCACCCTTAGACGATGAATTACAGAAAACAAAAACCACATACATGTTCGTGTCTATTGCTTTAGTTATATATTTGGTGGTTATGTTATCGTATTTCTGTCTATCTAATGTCCCCTACTAAATCCGTAATGCACTAAAGTCGGACAAAATTTTGTAACGCACTAATATATATGAAACACGAGTGATTATGCGGTTTTCACAACTCTTCTCTAAAATTTAATTTGTATTGAATATTCTTTTTACCCAAAATGCCCTTCCTGTTGTACTAATGGGTATTATAAGATTTCTTTTAAATATAATTCTTACCAAAATTATGAGAGCCATTGATCAAGTTAGATGAAAGGTAATCAATGGTTGACAATGGGTTTGCATAGTTTTCTTAAAAAGATAGAGTTTCCTATATAGCCAAGCCCTACACACACACCAATTTTACATGATGGGGTGGGAGTTGGCTACGAAGTTCATTTTCCTACAAAGTGTAAAAAGTCATAAAACACCATAATGTCAATTATAAAACACACTCAAGACCCACAAATAACAAAGTGAAGATTACTAAAACGTCATATTTGTAGGTTTTGGATGATAAGGCTTTGATTATCGAATGACTAATATTAGTGTGTTATGTGTTGATTATCATGTTGTGTTTTATATTCATAGTTTTACGATGGTGTGTTTGAAGTTTTTATGGACTTTTAGGGTTTGGATATTGTGTTTTAGTGATATTCACCTTGTTATTTGTGGGTTTTGAGTGTGTTTTATGGCTAAAATTGTGGTGTTTTATAACTTTGTACACTTTGTAGGAAAAATGAACTTTGTAGCCGAATCGCACCCTTAGATGATGAATTACAGAAAACAAAAACCACATACATGTTCGTGTCTATTGCTTTAGTTATATATTTGGTGGTTATGTTATCGTATTTCTGTCTATCTAATGTCCCCTACTAAATCCGTAATGCACTAAAGTCGGACAAAATTTTGTAACGCACTAATATATATGAAACACGAGTGATTATGCGGTTTTCACAACTCTTCTCTAAAATTTAATTTGTATTGAATATTCTTTTTACCCAAAATGCCCTTCCTGTTGTACTAATGGGTATTATAAGATTTCTTTTAAATATAATTCTTACCAAAATTATGAGAGCCATTGATCAAGTTAGATGAAAGGTAATCAATGGTTGACAATGGGTTTGCATAGTTTTCTTAAAAAGATAGAGTTTCCTATATAGCCAAGCCCTACACACACACCAATTTTACATGATGGGGTGGGAGTTGGCTACGAAGTTCATTTTCCTACAAAGTGTAAAAAGTCATAAAACACCATAATGTCAATTATAAAACACACTCAAGACCCACAAATAACAAAGTGAAGATTACTAAAACGTCATATTTGTAGGTTTTGGATGATAAAGCTTTGATTATCGAATGACTAATATTAGTGTGTTATGTGTTGATTATCATGTTGTGTTTTATATTCATAGTTTTACGATGGTGTGTTTGAAGTTTTTATGGACTTTTAGGGTTTGGATATTGTGTTTTAGTGATATTCACCTTGTTATTTGTGGGTTTTGAGTGTGTTTTATGGCTGAAATTGTGGTGTTTTATAACTTTGTACACTTTGTAGGAAAAATGAACTTTGTAGCCGAATCGCACCCTTAGACGATGAATTACAGAAAACAAAAACCACATACATGTTCGTGTCTATTGCTTTAGTTATATATTTGGTGGTTATGTTATCGTATTTCTGTCTATCTAATGTCCCCTACTAAATCCGTAATGCACTAAAGTCGGACAAAATTTTGTAACGCACTAATATATATGAAACACGAGTGATTATGCAGTTTTCACAACTCTTCTCTAAAATTTAATTTGTATTGAATATTCTTTTTACATATATTAATAATATATAGATAGGTGGGTTTAAATGAGAACCACTGAATATTTATAAACAACTAAATATTTAAAAACAGTTTCATAAATAATTAGTTCAATATATACTCTATTTTTCTTTGAGTGCTAAAATTAAAACTTAAGCATTAAGGATTGATGATGCGACTTTAAATCTGTATATCATGTTGTAACACCATTAAATTTTATATCTAATATTTAATGTTTATAATATTACTATTTTATATTGTTTTTTTTTTTTTGAAAGGTAAATTTCATTCAAAAAACGCCACAAAGGGGCCTCAAAGCAAGGACCCAAGGGCACAAAAACGACATTACATCAAGTTCAAAGGAAAATTACACCAAACATTCCAATCTATATCTTTAAATCTGGACCTATTCCGAATCCAAAAATATGATGTTGTTTTTATGTTCTCCACGACTTCAAGTGCTCTCCGACTTTTACCTTTGAAGATTCTATTATTTCTTTCATTCCATAACTCCCACATAGTGGTAATAATAATCCCTCTCAAAATGTATCTAGACTGCTTCGTAGTAGTTATTAGATCCACCATCTTTATAAGGTCCGAAACTTCGAGAGCAAAAATAGGAGCCAACCGACACCAATCTTGAATCCCCGACCAAATCTCAGTCGCATAGAAACAACCAGTATATAAGTGAAGCGTCGTCTCTTCGTCCGAGTTACATAGAGCACACACAACATTCGGCACTGGAACCCCTCGTTTGAGCAGCTCCGTCTTCGTTGGTAGACGATTAATCGTTGCTCTCCAAGCCATTATTTTGCACTTCAAAGGCACCCAACCTTTCCAACTCATATGCCAATTGTTACTCTCTGAAGTATTGCTCAACATCAACTTTTTAGCCATATTCACCGAGAAAAAACCTTTGTTATCTGCAGTCCACTTCCAGCCATCTGCGCCTCCTCTCCATTCAAAATCGTGTATGTCTGAAAGAAGGCTGAACAATCTCCGGTGTGGAAGGAGCCGCACACCAGTCCCAATTCAGCATTTTAACCCCATTAATAACTTGCAATCTGTCTGACACTATCGCCCATTTGATCTTTTCGATTCTGAATAGATGAGGATAAATATTGCGAAGCGGTTCGTCATGAAGCCAAGAGTCTACCCAAAAATTAATCGTCGCCCCGTCACCCACAACACCAACAAAGTAGCTATTGAGCGTATTGCCATTCCATATTTTCTTTTCCCCTATTTTAACAATCTGTTTCCAACATCCACTTGCCGAAGGAGTACATGGCAACAAAGTCCATGTTCTACTCGACCCGTGACATCCCAAAACTACTTTCTTCCAAAGGCTTCTACCTTCATTCTTAAAACGCCACGTCCATTTAAGAAGAAGCGCATCATTTACATATTGAAACTTGGTGATTCCCAAGCCTCCCGCCTTCTTTGGAGAAGTAACAATATCCCAAGCAACCCAATTTATCTTTTTATCATCACTAGAACCGGCCCAAAGAAAACGCCTCATAATTGCTTCAATATTCTCAATAACCGCCCTAGGGGCTTTATAAAGAGAGAGATAATAAATAGGCAAATTCTCAAGAACCGATTTAATAAGGTTCAAGCGCCCCCCAATATTTATATTGGATATTAAATTAGGGACTTAAATAAAAAAAATTTAGTATATATGCATAAGGGACTAATCTAACTGAAAATAGTGTATTTAGGGTTAATTTAATATTTATAAAGGCTAAAGGGTGTGGGGAACATGATTGGGTCATTAATTGCCATGTAGGACCATTAATAAATTGCTACACCATCCCCTTGTTTCATCCACCATGGTTGGCATAGATTAAACCATGACAACCATGAGCCTCCTTTCCTTTTTTAATATTTCTTTTTCCTTTTTTACAAATAAATTAAAATAAAAGAATAGTGGTTTGGGTCATTACCATACCCATAGGGTAGTGGTTTTGAATGATAAATTAAAAACAAGTGACATGGCGCTGATGTAGAGGGTCATGGAGTCAATAAGGATCATAACCACACCCTATAGCCTAATAGGACCATTTTATATTGTTGAGTTGTAGTACTAGTTGTGATTAAACTTCCAGTTAAAATGGATGCTAATTTGGATTGTATGTTGCATGGGTAGTTTCTATAATTTTTCAGACTCTAAGCGAATTATAAAGTGGAGATCATTTTAAAAAATTATTCTTGTATTTAGTAACAAAACTCTCCTCTTTTATCCGGGGTTGAGACATGCAAGTATAAACTAAAAAGTTTTTAGTTAGTGAAGTTATTATTATTTTTTTGAAAGTTATAGTTAAATGTCATTTTATTTCCTGTGGTTTGGGCCATTTTGACAGTTTAGTCCTTAAGTTTTGGAGAGTGTTTTGTAAATATTTTAGTGAGTTGAAATGGTGGAAAGGGTAGGTATTTATAGTATTAAATATAAAAGAAATTGATTTTTTTTATTTAAAGGTAGTTACCATTTATAACGGTAACTTACCTTGATTAACCCAAACAAGTCGCGTGGTCTAGAGCACAATTAGGGGCCGTTTTTGCCCAATCACGAGCTAGGGAGCGGTGTTCCCTCGTGGTTGGGGTATTCTCTATGCGCAAGAACAAATACCACTACTCATGGTCTTAGTGCATTTAGATGCTAATAATATCAATGTATATGATCTAAGTGTTGTAACTTTTAAGAATTCAAATTTCAATCAAGACTCAACTTAGTCATGGGTACTCTTACACAAGTGATTGACCAAGTGTACCATGGGGTTAGGGGTAGACAAGAATTCAAATGTCAATCAAGACTCAACTTAGTCATGGACTCAACAGTTGATTGATGGGTTTTTAAAGAACACTAAATGTGTGATAAAATGGTCTTTCAAGTGGGACTTTTTAATGGGTAAACCATATTTTAGGCTTGTTATTCTTTTTTTTTTAAATGGACTTGCAACTAAATTTTTTAAAGGTAAAAAATTGTATGAAAAAAAAATGTTGGTATAGGGGTTGTAAATATCTTTCATACAAGTCGGCCGTGAGATCAACATTAAAAAAATTTATATGGTCGGTCCAAAACTAGTAACATACGTAACATTTGTGTGTATATATATACATACATACATATAAAACTTTGGTGTCGCATCTATTATATGTTGTATGCATGCTTGTCACACCCCAACCGACGACGGAATCATCGGGGCGTGGTACTAGGCGAATCAGATTGCTCAAGAGAATCCATAACAACTAATTTGTGACAATATTTTTAATACGTTTAATATCCCATACTATCAAACAAAATAATTCACAATAGTCATACAGATATCAAAATCTCTCAAACAAAAACATGATCTGACAACCTAGATTTTATTAGATGAGTTTCCAGACTCCCTATCCATTTGCAGCATAAATCCATCAACTAGTCACATACGTTAAAATAAGGTCAATACAATAATGTAAAGGTGAGTACACAAGTTTGCCCAGATATAGTATGAAAAGCGTTTACGCATAACTAGCATGTAACACGTAACGGGCGAAGCATGTAAACTGCCAACAATGATACATCCTAACCACGTGACTGCGAGTAGAGTATGCGCGACACATGTTCACCGAAGCGAACACATGAAGTAAAGTATGTGATCCTTAGCAACCCCTGAATAAACAGGTGCTAAGTCCAAACTATAGTACTATCGTTGCTAAAGGCGGTTGGGCAAGTAATCACTGTGTAAGCATAGTAACAAGCATTCAACAAATCACATATAGCATGCGGGAGCGGTTAGCGTTTATAAAAGTGATTGAGTTGTGTGTTGTTTTTTTGATAGAGAATGTATGTAACACCCAAAAGTGCGTTAAGCGAAAAAGGGTTCGAGTATACTCACAGTGCGTGCCTAAAGATAAACACGATCTGGGAAATGGATTGAAGGGAGCGCCGGATCAGCCTGCGTACGGGAACAGAAGCGTAAGTCCTCCAAAGTGCTGAAACGGTCGAAAATCAAAGTGTTGGTGGAAAACAGAGGCTTCGTACGAAGTTGTGCCTTCGTACGAAGGCGTGCCTTCATACGAAGGTGGGTCTTCGCACAAGTGATGTTTCCGTTGTCTAAAATCGAGTGTCTTCGCGTCTGTCTTCGGAAAATCGAGTGTTCATCCCTCCAACCTTAAGCTACTGATTAAACTTAGAGTCGGAGAGGTCTTTGTCTGAGTCATGAATTAGAATCGGGCTGTGATGTGTAAAACCAGTGCCTTCGTACGAAGCTTGGCTTCACACAGAACAGTCCAGTTCACAACCATGGCTATTCTTGGCGTTCGGAACTGTGTTTTCGCTTGAATCGGATGTATTTTCGAGTCCAATTCGAGACGGTTTTGACACTACCTCGTTCCACTATTCAGTGAACGAAATACATGTCATTTTAGGTCTGTTTTAGTGTGAAAATCAAGTTTAAAAAGAGTTTTAAAGAGTTTCAACTTAGATCTAACACTTGGTGAGTATGGAATCCTCAGTTCCACAACTTGGGAAGCCAAAGCTAAACCCAAATCACCCGTTCAAGTGTAGATCAGTTGTAAATGAAGAAGATTTGATGAAAAAGATGAAGAGTTTTATGAAAAAGATGAAGTTCTTTGTAAAAAGATGAAGTTTGGTTGAAGAATGGAAGAGTTTTGATGAAATCAAAGTAAATCTTGTGGAAAATCGAAGTGGAAAACGTTGTGCATTCACATAAAACTGATAAATCTAACTTGAAAATGGCCGGACATCAATTCGGCAGCGTTTCGGTATGAAAATCAGCAAGTGCGAATGAGAAAGGAGGGCTTGGGTATTTATAGAAGAGGTGGGATCGCACAAGAGACCTTGGTTCGAACCTGCTATTTTGTGCAATCCGTTCCTCGTTTCGCATGTAGGATGCTCGTTTAATGCGTTTTGTTGCGTTAGTTAGTGTAAGTATGTTAAGTATTTTAGCGAGGTATTAAGTGTAGCGTTGTGTTGCGTTGTGATACGATAAATCGAGTTGTGAGAGTTTGCGTTTGAGCGTATAACAACCACACATAACATAATTAAACAAGCTTAGTAAGCACACAAATAACACTACAACATGAATAAATCCGCGTTTCGAGTTTGCATTGCGATAAACGAGTGCGAAGGCGAGAGTGGTTACCGAACAAACAAACACACTCGGTAATTTAAGTAACATAATTCTCTGTGATTCGTGTTGTGTTAGCGTTATGCGTTTTCGAATATAGAGTGTTTAAGCGTGCAGTGGTGCTGTGTGATGAAAATGTATTTAGTATAATATAACCCTTTATTTATATCAAATCTCGGAGTATAAAACGGTTACAAATCGAAGCAAGTAGCTAACGGATAACAATCCGAAAGGTCGAGTTGTTACAATGCTATCCTACATGTTCATGATCAGAACTAATGGTTGTGAGTATTAGCTAATACTTGCTAATAAATTTATTGATGTTAAATTGCTAATCGATTGATGGCTAGTATTTGTTGTTATGTCTAGAAATGTATTGATGGAGCTTTATGTTTGTATGAGCCTACTTGGCTTTGTGACAAGCTCGCCTCACAACTCTTGAGCTTTATTATATAACTAGTGTTTAACCCCCGCGTTGCGGGTGCGGGGGTCGTAAAACCATATTAAGTAAACGACGATCAAAACCGGAAAATCGTAAAACAAAAACACGAAATTATACGATCATGTGGCATAAAACGTAGGCAAAACAAACTCAAACTTATATAATGAGCTGACGTAAAATGTAGACGAACTCAACTTTGTAGAGAAAAATAAATACCTAACTAAATACCCAAAGGAATAAAAATGTAAATTATACTATAAGAAAAAAGACCATCTAATACTCAGATCTGTTTGATGAAAAAAAGAGATGATACTCAAATGGTACTTTGATAAATATCTATACAATGAAAGTTTAATTGGCTACTATAGCCAAGATGCTACCTAAGATGCTACCTAAATTGTTAATATATAGTAATTAATATTAATTAAAGAGTAAACTGACATTGTGGTCCCTGAGGTTTGGTCACTTTAGTTCAAAACTCAAACCTTTTGCATCTGGGTGCTATGGTTTCAGTTTTATTGCCATTTTGGTCCAAAAGTGAAATCAGGTCATATTTGTCTTATAAAATCCTGCTATTTTGTCCTTTTCCTCAGGGGCAGAGTTTGAGATGGGAGAGAGAAAAATATATTATATAAATTTTCTATATAATGCCCATTTTGCCCCTGAGGAAAAAGACAAAATAGCAGGATTTTATAAGACAAATATGACCTGATTTCACTTTTGGACTAAAATGGCAATAAAACTAAAATCACAAGGACCAAAATGCAAAAGGTTTGAGTTTTGTACTAAAGTGGCAAAAGTGACCAAACCTTAGGGACCAAAACGGCAGTTTACTCTTAATTAAATTAAGGGAATGTTTGGCTAAGCTTTTTGAAACAACTTATTGATATATTGGCTTTTTAGAAAAATCAGTATGGACTGACTTATTGGCTTTTTAGAAAAGTCAGTATGGACTGACTTATATTGGCTTTTTTGAAAAGTCAGTATGGACTGACTTATTGACTTATTGGTTTTTTCTAGGGCTGTAAACGAACCGAACGTTCAGCGAACAGTTCGTGAACCGTTCGGCGGGAAGTTCGTTTATGTTCGTTCGATTAGCTTAACAAACGAACACGAACAAAAATTACGTTCGGTTAGCTTAGCGAACGAACATGAACACAGGCCTCGTTCGTTCGACTGCGTTCGTGAACGTTCGGTTACGTTCGTTCATATTCGTTTGATTATATTTAACAAAATAATAAATAATAAACCTTTTATCTATTAAAAACATGAAACCCTATTCATTTTTTTGGATAATTATGTCTAACTTAGTTAAACTTGATTCATTGTTTGGTAGTGTAGTAGACTTCTTGTGTTTTGATTTATTATTTGATGGTTGTGTTTAACTACTTATATAATGTTTAAGGATATCAATGTTATTATTTTTATTTTCAAGTTAAATGTTCGTTTTCGTTCATTTTTATTTGCTTGTGTTCATTTGTGTTCGAGACAAGTGTTCACGAACTGTTCGTGAACAACTAAATTTCCTTAACGAACGAACACGAACATAAACTTATGTTCGGTATGCGTTCGTGAACAGTTCGCGAACATGTTAATTTCCTTAACGAACGAACACGAACATGACCTTGTTCGTGTTCGGTCGGTTCGTTTACAGCCCTAGTTTTTTCCCCTCACATACAACCAGGGCCGGCTTAACCTTTTGGGTGGCCTAAGGCGAAGTAAAATATTGTGACCTTTTTCCCAAAAAAAAAATGTATGTAATTGAAAGTTAAACTTGAAGGGCCCAAAGTAATTATTTGAAAGATTGTGTTAAAATTTAAAAACAAGAAAAAAAATGATGAACCATGGATTCGAATCCAGGTCTTACCAACATCCATACATACACAAAACCACTACACTACCAACCTGATAACTCACACCCTAAATCTTTTATAAATGGACTGTGGTTTCATCAAATTATGGAGGCCCTATAGTTTTGGTGGCCCAAGGCCTAAGCCTCATTTGGCTTACCCTTGGGCCGGCCCTGCATACAACCTCATTGCCAAACATCATTTTGAACCTCATTGCCATCAATCTGTTTCGAATCCAGGTCTTACCAACATCCATACATACACAAAACCACTACACTACCAACCATCAATCTGTTGATAACTCACACCCTAAATTTTTGTAAATGGACTGTGGTTTCATCAAATTATGGAGGCCCTATAGTTTTGGTGGCCCAAGGCCTAAGCCTCATTTGGCTTACCCTTGGGTCGGCCCTGCATACAACCTCATTGCCAAACATCATTTTGAAGCTTATAACTTTTTAAAAAACCAATAACTTAATAAGTTGTTTCAAAAAGCTTAGCCAAACATGCCCTAAATTACAATAACATTTTTTTTAACATAAAATAAGAATGAGAAATGGGGATTGCCGTCTTCGTAAAAGAAGATACGAGTTTTGCAAAGTCAACTGAAACACCATGAAAACACAAAGCTGGCTGTCTGCCACGTGTCACAAGTCTCCTCTTTAACGCTACATTGATCCACTCAAAATGAACAACTTTTCGCATGTGGGTCTGCACCTTGATTGTTGTTCTAGAGCCGGTTGCTTGTGGATGGAGGACTAGCTGGTTTCCAGCTGTTTGTATGCTGTAACAACACAATGGGCTGTTGATGAACTGTCTGTCTGTCTGGATTAAGTTGTTTATTTAGTGTGCACACCAAGTGTTTGATGAATTGATTAAGAGAAAGGTGAAATGGGTCCTGGGACTGATCAATGTACATCATTGGATAATGGGTATTTGAAGGAATGTGTGCCTCCTTTGGAAGATAATATTGATCAACCAAATGCTGCTGCTAAGCCTCCTAGGAGTCTTCAGCCTGTGAGACATTGTATTAGCCAGGCTATGCTGGCTGGCACCTCGGATTCGGTTGGTGATTTTTCCTCAAAAGTGACCAGATTTCTGTTTTTGACTTTTGAGGATTATGTTTTGTAATCTGTATTGGTAAGAAGTTGTTTTGGGGTTTAGTTTGTACAACATGACCCACATATCTGTTTTAGAAATAAAATGTTCTATCATCTTTCTTTATCATTTAATGATAGGTATAAATACTTTTTGTGGGTTATGAATATAGTGTGCTGAAGATGAATTCATAAGCTGTTTTGGTGATTTTAGTATGTTATGTTGTTGAATAAGATGTCCCAAACAAACTGTTTGTGTGAATGAACTCAAGATCTTGTCATTTGGTCCATCTTCCATGGTTTTTTTTTTTTTTTTTTTTTTTTTGTTTTGTTTGGCAAATTGGATTTTAACAATCCAAACTATGACTTATTGGCAAATAGTCCGTACTATCAATATGACTAATGACACTCCTAACGTTCACTTTCGTTGCCAAGAGCAAATTCACTCACATGGATGATTATGAACGAAATGGGGAAACGTACATTCCTTGTGAGCGAAATCGGGTGTAAATCTATGATGATAATGTGAGTGGGATTGCCCTTGCCAATGAAAACGAAAGTTAAGAGTGCCACTGGTCAAATTGCCAATATGGACTATTATCGGAATATCAACCCAGTTTGCCATGTTTCTTGGGTATTCAAGTGACAGTTTTTTTTCTTTTTGAACGGATAACACGCACCCTCTAATCCTACTAGTTGTACACCGATGTCCACTATGGGACTCGAACCCTCAACCTCATGGGGAGTGACACCAACACCACTTTACAGTTTACACACCTTGAAACCACTAGGCTAGAAGCCCTTTGGTATGTTAAGATCAAACAACATTTTGTGGTTTCGGGTTAAGTATCTAAGACTAGCTGTTTAATTCACAAGCATTAAATTGATCCAGTGTTGATGTACCACAAACTGCTAACAGATATGGTTTAGTTATTTCAATAAAAGTGTAATTTTCTTGTATAATCTTTGCTCTAGATTATGACTTCAGTTGGTTAAAAACCTTGAAATACATACTTCGATTGGGCGGGATTTATAACTTACTAAGGTGTTGGGTAGGGTTTGCTATTCAGAAAGGGGTAGCGGCGCAGCTTGTTGCTGTCTACCTGCCATTGGTTTGTAATCATATTACATTTTAATTATTTAAAAAAATAAATAAATAAATAAATAATGAAGACAAAACCTAAGAAAATTGATTATGTGATTATAATGTTGTAAATTGTATCATTTGGATTTTCTAATAATTGTTCTTTTCTCAGTCTGTAAAGAAATCTACAAACGAAGGCAGCGGCCTGAAATCACCACAAAACGAGAAATGCGCGTATACGCCCATCTTTCGCTCAGGCAGCTGTTCCGAAATGGGTCCAAAACCGTATATGGAGGACGAATATATTTGTGTAGATGATCTTCAACAACATTTAGATCCACAACCAGATTACCCTTTTCATGGAGCTTTCTATGGGGTAACTTTACATATCCAACTCTCTAAATTCCTTGATCAACAAGGAAACTAAACTAGTGTTTCATGCCTGATGTATGCAATTGAATTACTGTTGCAGGTTTTCGATGGACATGGTGGCATTGATGCTGCATCATTTACTAAAAGAAACATTCTTGAGTTCATTCTCGAGGACTCTATTTTCCCAAAGGGGGTGAAGAAAGCTGTCAAGAATGCGTTTGCCAAAGTTGATCATGCGCTAGCGGATACTAGATCTCTTGATAATTCCTCTGGAACTACTGCATTGACTGCCCTCATATTAGGAAGGTAACCTACTTTATACCGACTGAACAATTGATATTACGGGTTCTAAACGGGTCATCTTCGCTGGTTGACATGTCCAACCTGACATGAAATCAAAAATTTTGATGCGAACCGGTAAACCGTGTTAGACATACGAACCCAAACACGGCACATAAATTCGCGGGTTGACACAAACATGACCCGTTTAACCTGAATTATTATTTTTTTTCTTATTTTTCTGCATATTAATATTTTAAAGTAAAAGGTTTAAATACAAAGGGTTGTTAACGTACAAAGAGTAAAAAGGATTTTATTGGTTGAGTAAGTTTGATTTCCTTCATCCGTAATTTTCATTTGTTATTTCCTTAATGCGTAATTTTCAATTGTTATTTCCTTCATGCGTAATTACTTTTTACACTTTGTACGTTAAGTGTACTTTGTACATTAACTTACCCCATATATTATATATATATTTTTTACAACCAAAAATACAAATTTATGCAAAATAAATACATTAAATTATAGATTCTTATGCCGGTTGCAGTTTCAACTTCTATATTTTTCGCATATAATACTCAAAACCAGTTATTTAGGAAAAATTACAAGTTTTCTCCTTTATCTTAATACCACTTATCAGGCGGTGTCCTTTTTAACGAATTTTGACAAGTTTTGCCCTTTACAAGGAATTTGGTTGCACGTTTTGTCCTTTAGGCTTAACTCAGTTAGATTTTCTTGTTAAATCTTGTCACCCAAGGGTATTTTAGTCTTTTTACCCATTTATTTCTTTAAAAGAATAAAACAAAATATTTTAGGGTTGACTCTTGAAATAAATGGGTAAAAAGACTAAAATACCCTTGGGTGACAAGATTTAACAAGAAAATCTAACTGGGTTAAGCCTAAAGGACAAAACGTGCAACAAAATTCCTTGTAAAGGGCAAAACTTGTCAAAATTCGTTAAAAAGGACACCGCCTGTGACAAATGGTATTAAGATAAAGTACAAAACTTGTAATTTTTCCGTTTATTTATGATATAGAACGTGTTTTTTAATATTAAATATAAGTGGGTTAAATGGGTCTACGCGCGAACCTGCCAGTTTGACACGAAACCCGTTTAACTAAGCGTGTTCATGGGTTAGACCCAAACCGTTTATTCTAAACTCAGACCCACAAATTTCGTGTTAGGTTATGTCGTGTCATAAATTCACACCCTTATAATGACATATGGTGCGGGTCATCAAGATTCAAAGATTAGTATATATGCGGACTTTGACGATTGGCATTCACAGGAATATGTTAATTGCAAATGCTGGGGACTCGAGAGCTGTACTAGGGAAACGAGGAAGAGCGATTGAGCTTTCAACAGACCACAAACCGAGCTGCACATCTGAGAAAATGAGAATAGAGAAACTTGGAGGTGTGATTTACGACGGGTATCTCAACGGACAGCTGTCAGTAGCACGTGCACTGGGAGACTGGCACATGAAGGGTCCCAAAGGTTCGGATAGCCTCTTGAGTGCTGAGCCAGAACTGGAAGAAGTAACACTAACTGAAGAAGACGAGTTTCTGATAATCGCGTGTGATGGTCTATGGGATGTGATGAGCAGCCAATACGCGGTAACAATTGTAAGGAAGGAACTTATGCTACATAACGACCCTGAGAAGTGCTCTAGACAACTTGTTAGGGAGGCTTTGAAGCGGAACAGTTGTGACAATCTGACGGTTGTGGTCGTCTGTTTCTCATCCGACCCGCCACCAAAGATCGAGATACCCAAAATGCATAGACGCAGGAGCATATCCGCTGAAGGACTTGATGTTCTAAAGGGTATTTTGGATAATGATTGATTCAAAACCAACCAAATTCAAGTGGTTTGCTGGTTTTGACTTCTATCCATTTTGTTGAGTATCTAGCACAAAGTTAATTTGTACAAATTGATTAAACCACTAGTTTTTTTTTTTTTTTTTAATACATTTTTCTTTTTGCTTCTCTTTTAAAATTATCATTTTGTTACAAGGTAACAATAAGAATTTCTCTTCACTTTTTTAAATTTTTTTGGGTCATTTTTTGGTCAACTTCTCTTTACCATTTGTATGAATGGGTCAACTTGTAACTTGTTGGGATATACAAACATTTGCTTTAAATTTTAGCCCTCTGACCAATAGAATAAAAGTTCTGATAAAACTAAAAAGCGTACAAATCTTATAAAAATGGTTCCAATCGAACTTCCTAAAACCTAATAGTTATATAAAACAAAAATACGCGAAACGTCTTTGTGGCATGTTGAAATTTCAGCTTTGGTTCTTAAGTTTTTAGGTACGAGAAATTATGGCTATAGTTCCCTAGCGTTCACTTCTCATCCTTGGTATTGGTGTATGTTAAAAGATTGTCAAGTCATGTAATGGGATGATTTATTAATGAAGAAAACACAGAAGATGTTCATATACCAGACACGGAATGGTTCTAGTAAATTTTTGGTTACTACACGAATATGTCGTTAGATAATTGAATTTGCTAAACAAAGAATGTCTATAAACAGACAAAGAATGTCTTGACAAAAAGGTCCTCATTTGTTGACTATCATAGATTGTATTGCCAAATAGAACTGTCAATTGTCGACTGAAATTGTCGATATGTTGAATTTGAAAATCCAATTTCTTGAATATAATATTTATGTTAATCTCTCCTTAAGCATTTTATAAGCAACTGTTTTTATAAACATACACAAACAAAATCGATTAACCATTATCGAAATCAAATGATTCCTTCATTCAAAATTTATAGTCAACAAATGACTACTAAAATGAATATTATATTCAAGAAATTGGATTTTCAAATTCAACATATCGACAATTTTAGTCGACAATTGACAGTTCTATTTGGCAATACAATTTATAATAGTCAACAAATGAGGACCTTTTTGTCAAGACATTCTTTGTCTGTTTATAGACATTCTTTGTTTGGCAAATTCAAATGAGGACCTTTTTGTCAAGACATTTTTTGTCTGTTTATAGACATTCTTTGTTTGGCAAATTCAATTATCTAACGACATATTTTTTGTCGTTCAATTTACTATTCGTGTAGTAACAAAAAATTTACTAGAACCATTCCGCGTGTGTGTTAAAAGATTGTCAAGTCATGTAATGGGATGATTTATTAATGAAGAAAACACAGAAGATGTTCATATAGACCCCAGTATCATAGAGATTTCTAAATAGTAGACGTAAGCAGTGACGACTATAAGTTTCAATTATTCTACCCGCTGTTTTAGTTATCAACACTCGTTAGCAGGCACAAAAAAAATCTTTGGTAGACATTTCATTGTCGTTTACAACTATGTAGCTTTTGATTTGTTGTTTTTCTTTTCTTTTTTGAAATAATGCTAGATCCATTGTTAAACATTTGTTAGTGGTAATATTGTTGTACAATAGAACCTTTGCCTATATAAACAAGGCACTTCGTTCATTGTAAGTACATCGAAGAAATAATGTTACAAATAACAAATTAAAGATAATTTGTTACTAAGAACACAGGACAACGCACTTTCTTGCACCCAAATATCTTTTAAAAAACTATAAAAAATAGAAAAAAAAGTTTGATGAAGTTATTTTAAAAAGAAAATGTAATTTTCTAACTTTTATCTATAGTAAAAAAAATTACAAATAAAAGATAACACATGAATTTGTGTTTGATGAAGTTTTTAATTTTTTTTCTTTAGTTAAAAATGTAATTCTTTTTTTTATCTATAGTAAAAAATGTTACAAACAACAATAAAAAACATTACAAGAAACATATTCATTAAAAACATCAATTGATACAATATTGAATAACTTAAATAACTAATTAGGACACTATTGATACAACATAGTTTTGCTAATTTATCACAAATCTTTAGCTGTTTTTGTGACGGTTCTAAATAAACACACTCATACCCCCTCTCGTACCTCATCTAGAGCCTTGATGATGCGTAACAAGTGGAAGGTTGTGATAGGAATCAGAGTAGGTAACGGGTAAGATATTTAAAAATTCAAAAGAAGCGGACAGGCTACGGGTGACTCGAGATACAGATACACCACTCGACCAATCTGTAGGGCAATCTAATACGAGTTTAGGATACAGAAATCACCACCTAAAGTTGTGATTAGATTCCAGAGAACACCATCCAAACATGCCAAGCTTGAACTAGCAATGAAAAACGATTACTCCCACACAAGTAGAGAAACACACTTTTTTTTTATAACCAAAACTCACTCCATTCATTCACTGTGCTTTACGCATTCCATAGAGTAATAAAATACTTGAATTAGCATTGAATGATTACAGTAACACCTATAAGATCGACCTACTAGGTGTTTCGGTGACCTTTAATATCGTGGAACTTCAGCCTTATGTTGGCCATGATGTTAATGTTAATGTTACAAGTTTCTATATGTTACCCTCTTTGACTTCTATCAGGCTGGCTGATAACAATCGTACATCACAGAGCACACAAGATCATGTGACTGAGAACGAAATCAGATATGCTTATTCGTTCATCTACAATGACTTGTTTGTATTGCGGGATAGTATACTAGCGACCACGCTCCGAAATGAGAAAGAGTAGCGGTTATCGAGCATGTTTAATGAGGTCAAAGCTAGTTGCTAGGAGGTACATTTATAGTTTGTGATTACAGGAAGTTGTGGTTCATTTAATGTGCACCGCACGACATAGCCACATAAGATGTCAGGTGTCCTTTACCTGATGAGCGCCCCATTTAATATTTTACCCTTTTTGCATTCGGTACATGTGCAGTAGTAACAATGGGCTCACAATGTCCTACAGGTAAACTCATAAACCCATATCTCGGCGTGTACCCAAAGGTTAGACCCGGCTAAGGTGTATCCAAAGGCTATGCCTCAACTAAATTATATCCGAAGGCTATGTCTGTGTCAATGTGTATCAAGGGGTTACCCTGTTAAAGTTTGTTTAGTGAATATATCCGAATAAAAGTGTAGCGACCGGTTAAGGCATGTCCAAAGGGCAAAGGTTACCTCTGTCATCAAACCTGAAATATGTCTTAAATCAAACAGCCCGAAATCTAACCCAGCATTCACAAACGACAACAAAAACCCAAAAAGTACACCTTGAAGCCAAAAAACACATACATGTCCCATGTGGTTTCAGATCTTTGATAAACACATCAAGCCATAAATGATGAAACATCGAAACCATTTCAGAAAATATAACACATGAACAAGATATGAATCGTGATCCCATGTGTTAACAAGTAATAAAACCAAAGATAACTTAAAAAATAACGGCCCGCGTTATCTTTCTTCTCGCATACCAGTAAGCCACACCATCTTGCCAAGGTTCTTAAAAGTTGAAATCCATATACAAATTTTATTTACTTCATTAACAGTTGACAAGGACTTCAGCTTTTTGGATCCTCGCAAGATGGCGGAAACATGCTTGCAAGATTCGTGTTAAAAACAGAAAAGAAAACGTTGGCTCGGATCAGTTTTGTTATTATCCCGCAATGATTAAATCCCAAAAGTAATTAAGGTACATCTAGAGGAATTGCTTTAATAGAGAAGGTTCTTTTAGTTTTACATTGGTTTTAACCTTATGCATCTCAAAACAGATCAATCGGCAGTTTGATAGCTCTAAAAGTAGAATCTGCGATTTCCAAAAACAAACAAACAATCAAGCAAACCAAACAAAGATAAGAAGCAAACTTACCTATACAAGACTCAAAACCCGAGCATGAATATTAATTAAAACGCCTTCCAACCATCTACCGAATCTCTTCTTGGAGTTTCACTCTCCACTGTTGTCTTGAACGGGTCATGTGACATGAAGGGGCCGCTTGATCCGAATGGGTCCGCATCATCAAATGATGGGAACCCATGACTAAAATCAGATGACTCGTTCGTGGAATCAAATCTTGAGAATGAATCATTCGGGTTTTGGAACAATGAATGGCCGAAATCAGAATCGACAGTAGTGCTGCGCATGGAGTCGAATCTAGCAAGGGTGTTGTGGTCATACTCGGAATCTTGAGCGGTGCTGCGGAATGAATCAAATCTTGAAAATGAGTCCCGAGATTGGAAGAGTCCACCATCATTAGGAGTGCTGTTAAAAGAGTCAAATCTTGAGAAGTTATTGGTGAACGAGTGGTCTTCCCGAGGTGAGTTGGTAGCATACATGGGAGTGCTTGGAACTGAGTCGGCAAATACAGAAACAAAGGGTTGCTGTCTAGGAGAACCAGCATAACTGTAAGCAGGTGTGCTGGGAACCGAACTATCAAAAGTTGAAGAAAATAGGCCATGGTTTTGGAACAAGCTGTCTCCAGGCGGGGAGGAATTGTATGAGGGCGTGCCAGGAACAGAATCAAACGTGAACGTCGCCTTCTTCGGAACCTCTGTTCTTATAGGGTTTAGGCCACCCCATCCATCAAACAATTGTGTACTCTCCTCCTGCAAAATGTCATCATCATCAAACAGAAGTCTTGTTAACAATTACAGAATACAATTCACAAATACGATTTCCAACACTGAATAATCAGCATAACAGAAACAGGGAAGAATTGGATAAGAGTTAGCTATATGTATCTAAAACACACACAGAGAACCAAGTTCAAATAGAGAACTACAGAAACCGCATAAACACTTGTACCTATTGCTTTAACTATGATACATAAGCCTGATATGTAACCACGTAACACTCTCTCCCACTTTATCTGACAAGTGTTTATGCGGTTATTGTAGTTCTCTAGTTAAAATTGGTTTTGTATTGAACATGCCCCTATATATACAAACACACCTTATTAGGCTTTGTAGCATTGGAATCCCAAGCTGCATCTGAGTCATAACTTGTGTCAAATGAAGGCCAACCAGCCTCATCAAAATCTTTGTCACCAGAAATAACCGACGGAACATCTGAATGTTCACTGCACCAGTAGCAAAAATAAATATTGTCAAGGAATGCCTCTTATAACAAAAGAAAAGGTTAATACCATGAAAAACCAACATACTTTCTTATTTTTACACAAATAAGTCCCTCAACCTAATTTTGATGCATTAAAGTCTCTAAATTTGTCAAAAATACACGAAAAAAAGTCTCAACCCACTATTGGTATAATAAAGTCCCTAAAATTGTCTATAATGCACGAACTTGTAAACAGAGTTTAAAATAATGACTTGCTACCTCTTTAATTGATCATAATAAGATGACATAAAGAGTTTTTTGTGCAAAAATGTTGAATGTCACTTGATCAAAATTTTGATCCGTTTAAGGGGGTGGCAAACAATTTTTAATTTTTTGTGATTACGTGCATTCTAGACAAGTAGGGACTTTAATATACCAAAATTGGGTTGAGGGACTTTTTCATGTATATTTTAGAAGTTTCGGGACTTTAAATACCAAGAAGATTAGGTCGAGAGACATTTTTCATGTAAAATAAGGAAGTATGTTGGTTTTTTTATGTTATTTACCAAATAAAAACGAAGTACCTTTGTGTTTTTTCATGAAAAATCTTGTTTGGTGGGCTTTCTGGTTCCTTGCTACTCGCTGCTGGGCTGTTTGGTGGACTCTCTTTCTCTTTCTCCTTCTCCCTCTCCATCTTCTTCTCTTTATCTTTATCTTTCTCATTCATGTCACTATCTGGTGTCAACTTATCAGCATCCGATGCGGCTGGAACTGTAGTTGCACCGTCTCGGGATGTAGATTTACTCTCGTGCGACTTTAGCTTAGGAGGTGCTACCACATTTTGCACATCAAGTGTGAGCTCTTTCACAAATGTAAATCCTGCAGCAGGATGCAAAATCAATCTGTTATAAAACTCTTACATACATCAGCTTAATTTTCTATTATGTGTTACTTTACTACCTTCATCTTCAAACGAATCCCACTTTTCATCCCAATCAGCTGCTCCTTCTTGAATGCCACTTTGCCATCCTGAATAAATTTATTAGAATCATCAACGAAAGCTCCATCACAACCTTTAAGCTAAATAAAACTAATTTAGGTATATAAATACCATATCATAGATTAATTAATTTAATTCTCAATTGTTTACCACAAACTCATATTCATCATGTACAGCTTTAACATTCATATCAATAAAATACCTCAAAATATGTAGAGTGACATGTTAAGGAACCAAATCCGATCATTTATGTCATTTAAAAAATTGCCAATATCCATTTACCCGTTTTTCTTTTGTATATTTAAGTTTAAATATCATCTTTTATCAAAAGAATATTTAGAATGCGACGTTTTTACATCACATTACAGAAATGTGTTTTCTTGTAAAAAAAACTCGTAAAAGGGGTATACAAATTTAGTTTAACAAAATATTTGATTGATTCTGCAATCTAAACTGTATAAATATGGAGATATTCTTGGAAAACCAATTATTTAAAACGTGAGCATATTTTAAATGCAAATCTTTACAATGACTTACATTTGCATGATTGATTTTAGAAATGAAGTATTTAAATATGATTGGTTTCATAATGACAATGGCAGAACGGCTATAGCCTATACGCGACCACTTTACAGTCAGAGATGTTTTAAAACATTAGTATAATAAAGAAATGATTTAAAATGTGACTATTTTTTATCAACAAACAAGAGTTTATTTAACGGCATAGTTGGTATTAAAAAAGGTGGAAGTGTGGAACACTGTGTGGTCAATGTGAGAATATTACCAAAAGGCAGCTCAAGCAGGGACGTTGGTTTCCCACGCAATCCATACATTTTGCAGCGCTCATTCAACATTTTTACTTGCTCCTCAAGATCCGCTTGAATGCTATCAACACGGGCCTATACAGCCAGAAGGTTACAAAAATCTTCCGAAAGTAAAATATATAGCATAATCAATCAGAAAACAACCTACCTGAATCTCATCAGGTTTTCCATCCTGATCAAGCTTGACTATTGCTCGGTAAAGATCCATCTTTTTACCCTAATTATTATAATGGACAAATATCCATCAGTACATAATTTTTATATATGAACCTCATGAGAAGCTTGTCAGTAGACCTGAATATCACGGAATGTTGCCTCCTCAATAGTCAACTTAGAAGCTACATCACCAGACTGTTTGTATTTCTCTTCATATTTCTTTGACAGTGATTCAACCTGAAAACACAGGTTGCTTATTCCACAAAACAGCATTTAATATTTAAAACACATGCACGTGTGTGTGTGTATGTGTAAAGTTCGCATCAATCAAGCATAGGGCAATACCTCTCTTTTATCACTGGCAACCCTTTCTGTGATCTCATTTAATCTAGAGTCACATCTGCTCTTGTACAACACCTGTAAGTAAAGAACAAAACATATGATGGGTGACAAATTTATACAGCATGTTCAGAATTCAGATGCTTATTACGTGAAACAACCCAAATGTAGTATTATTAAAGGAAGCTCCAATTTCCAAACAGTTTATATAGAAAGTTAGTAACAACCTTTTCCCTTTCGAACTATAAGTACCAAAGATGAAACATAATATCTGATAAACCAAAAAAAATCATCTCTTTTAAACAATCACCAACTGAAACGAAAACACATGAATCTAGAACCATGTTTCTCTATCTCCCATCCCTAATGCTGAAGCTAAACCAAGTTGAATATCGTCTATTTGTAATAGTTCTATACCATGCACACGCGCACGCTCATGAGGGATACACTTGATTATAAAGGAGGGACGGAAAAAGAGAACTCACAATTTCCTGCATCTTGTTTCGGTAGAACTCAATCTTCTGTCTAGCTTCCAATATCTCTTTTTCGAGTTCACCCACCTGTGTGTCAGAAAAAAAAAGATAGTCAGAAGAATGGAAGTGCACAACTTTCACACAACTATGATAAACAAAAAGGCAGCCATTAAACCATTTGGTGTTTTGACATGCTTCGTTATGCAAGTCGTTTAACTGCTCACTACTTGTAATTTGTTAAGTTAAAAATGTGTAGTTTGGTCCTTTTGTTTTGTCTACCTGGTGCTCACTTATTATTGGCCATCTGACTAGAATTACAGCATGTGCAACACAGCAGTCTGTTTTATAAAGTTGAACCAAACAACATGCAGCTTACTAGAACTAATTTCAGTCATACCAAATTAAAGTTAATGGCAAGAAGAATTTCATGTTTTGACCTTTTTATCTGCCTCAGTTGCCTCCTGGAACTTAGAATTCAATAATTTTTGCTCTTCAGTGCTAAGTTGGTCCACTAGATGCTTCTCCAGCACAGGAACTGTTTGCTTACGCTGTTTAGGCTGCTCATCAGCCTCAGGTATTGGAACCGGAACTGGACGAGGTGGTCTTGCTGCAACAGAAACCACCTGACGTGGGCCTGTCATCCCATGTGCTTGTTGGATGCCTACAACATAATAAATTAATTAATTAATGATAACTAGTAGTGGTAGCATGGTAAAGTCCCATTTACTTACATGTTCCATCTCTAATGCATGAAAACTCCCAAATCATTTTATCAAAATTACTTTGAAATGATATATGATTTTTGTAATCAAAGTTGACAAACTAAGTACCAAAAAATTACAAGTGAGTATACCTGGCGAAGGTCTCCATTGTGAAGCAGCAGGTGTTTGACCCTCAAAGATATTAGGTGGTAGCACCTTAGGAAGAGGACGGCCTTCCCTGAACCGCTCCATAAGGTATAGAGCAATACAAAATTCCTTGAGTGAAAGCATGCTGTCATTGTCCTCGTCAGACAAGTCCCACACTTGCTTTAAGATCTCTGAAATACCAATAATAACCATAATCAACTTTATTATTACAAGATGTTTTGACACCACTACTTGATCTAAACATTGAAAAAAAAAACTCCTAAAATGAACACATACTACAAATGTATGAAACATAATTGGTCAAAAAAATGGAACATTGTGCTTAAAAATTTAAACGCCTAAAGGCATTTCACGTAGGTCGATAAAATTTCATTGTTCGTCATTTTTAAGCAAGATGACATCAATAAACATTAACTTCTTACGAATATAGAACTATTAACATAACTTAATAATAAAAGTAGATGACTTTTGAATGGCAACAGCAACATTATGCCACAAGGATCTTCAAATGGTCCAGAATTCTTTTGAGACAGCAAAACCTTATATTTAAAGTATGTGCTGTATGTGAAAAAAGAAAACAAAAATAGAATAGAAACAAAAAAAAATAATAAGTAATCAGAGTTCAGGAAAATGAATAGTGTCCTTCCATGGAACCCACTGTAAACGCAGATTTTCAACAACTTTAATAAATGTTTTTGGTTACTACGTACTTAGCAAAGAACAGTGTAAATAACAAAGTCTAGTTTAATATATCACTTACCATCATGTTGATTGCTGGTTATCTATTCATATAAAATTATTAATGGTACTATCTTTGTGACTCTTATCATGAATCTCCAATTCTCTTTAACTATGTGCTTATAACTGAAATTCATAATGGAAAAGTACTATTACATCTTCCTCTCTAAATAGTGCACAAATAGAGTACTTGCAAGGTTAGATATGTGTGTCTTGTTTTCTAAATGTATTGATACTAGAGTTATGCGCCGTCCGCGTTGCGGGGCGCTAAACCGAGTATTTCTTAGTTTAATAACATGTACGCCTTTATGTTGGTTAGTTATACATGCTACCTATAACACGATATCAAAAAAGATACATCAAGTTAACCAATTAAAGAAAAACAGTACCATAGTTGTGATAAAAAAAATAACTAAAACGATGACAAACGTGTAATTTAGAGTTGGGGGTAAAACAATAATTTGTCAGGACCAATTAGCGAGTGCTAGGCAGCTGTTTGGCATGAATAAAAACAAAATAAAATAGTAGCATGGTTTTGCCCCAAAAAAAAACGATGGCAAGATTGCAATTTTTAGCTGAGGTAAAATCGTAATTTTAAAAAGGAGGTAAAATAATATTTTGAACTGAGGGCAAAACCATTTTTTTATTTTGAATTGGGGGCAAAATCATAATATTTTAAAACTGCGGGCAAAATCGTAATTTTTAGCTGGGGGCAAAATCGTAATTTTTAGCTGGGGGCAAAATCGTAATTTTTAGCTGGGGGCAAAATCGTAATTTTTAGCTGGGGGCCAAATCGTAATTTGGCAGGACTCTAGCTGAGGGCAAAACCATAATTTTATTTTGAATCGGGGACAAAATCGTAATTTTACACTTGGGATAAAATTGTAATTTGGCATGACCTATAAATAACTATTATATGAAAAAAGAAAAAAAAAACAAAAGTAGCCGCCACTTTTGGCCAACCACTTAAGAAAACTATTCCCGCCATGACGCCATCAACTTGTAAATGTATGTTTGTAAATTTTGATGTAGCTGTTAAGTTATTCAGACTTCAAATAAACTAGGTAAACTAAAAGTTACTTAACTTAATAAAAATTGATTTGAGTTTGCAATAAAAGAAAGCTCCTTTGTTTCTCATGATTGTCCTATAACCTACATAAACCAATTTAGTTTATTGACTGAATTTCGTAACTGTTGCAGAAAGATAATAATGATAAAAACAATAATCCCTCTGTTCCATTCTGCATATAGAAATGATCTTAAATGGTTGCAAAAACGTATATCCAAAAATATATGTGCAGAGAGACACAGCGTATTTAAGTTTTGTTTGTAAATAGAAAACTCAATAAAGCAAGGGGAACTGAAAGGAACTTAACAAACCTCTTGGCAACTTCCAACTCAAGAAAAGGTTACGTGCCTGTTCACCAGTAATTTTCCCATCTCTGTCTGTATCTACTTCCATGAAAACCTTGGTATACTTTTGAACACTGGTCTGTGACATTTTTGGCCACGGTTGTGAAGAAGGAAGACTTTCAGGCCTGACAGGGGGAAATGTAGATCCAGCAGCTTGCTGATTATGTCTAAAATTCGGGTGTGTTTGGTGGTTCTGATTAGCAGTAGGTTGGTGACTTTGAAAGGGTTTAGTGGGTAACTGGGCCCCACCAGCAGATACAGGCAATGAAAAACTTGCTTGAGATGAGACAGCATCACCAAATGATGCAAACCCATTTCCTGAAACGCCACGAGCGATTGAATCTTTAGGTGCAGGCACAGTAGCAGCCGAACCATTTGGTTTAGCATTTTGCAACAAGCTACTAGTAGTACTGGAAACTTGTGCATGCACTCCACTTGTCAGTGAATTATTGTGAATGTTTGCCCCTCCACCTGGCACTATGGGATTGGCTCTCATGACTTGACTTTGCTGTGGTGAATAGCCCCTTATACCATTTCCTGCTGAACCCACCATGTTCGGATTTGGCTGAGGAGGAGTAGAAGCAGGTAGATTAATCTGAGGGGGAGGAATTTTAGCTGAAGCGGGTCCATATAGTGCTGCCTTCACAATATCTGGAGTAAGGTCTCGCTTACTTTGTGCAACAGTTACGAGTTTCAGATAATTGTAGAACTCTGCTCGGCCAAGATAACCACTTCGATTTTGATCTGCATATGTCCATATCTGCGCACAAAGAAATACATACAATGAAAGAATGTAAAGAACCAAAGAATATTCCAGTAGCACATAATATGTAACCTTTTACTCTCCAAATCAAACGGTCTTTGAGCTAAAAATGCTTAAAACACATGACTTTCAAGCATGGATGGATGGCAATCAAACCCGAACCCGATGGGTAAACCCAAAACCCGACACATTTGGGACGGGTTTGGGGTCGGTTAATCGGGTTTGGGACGGGTTTGGGAATAGTTTTTATTTTTTTCGCGGGTTTGGGACGGGTTTGGGATTTAGTGATATACCCGTTTACCCGACCCAATTACCCGATAAAGTATACCCGTTTACCCGATTGTATACCCAATATAATTTCTTTTATATTATTAATATGTATATATATGATACATCCATTTTTTACACATATAGATATTCTATTCCATATACATTGTAGTTATTTGATATATATTTTTATAATAACAAAACAAAATGTAACCGGTTAGTAGTTACCCGATAGATACCCAATGGGTTTTAAGATGAGTATACCCAACGAGTAATCTTTTTAAATTAACGGGTTTACCCGAAACCCGCGGGTATACCCGATACCCGATGGGTATTTACCCGCTAGAAACCCGACGGGTTTTGGGACGGGTTTGGGACAAGCTTATCTAATCGGGTTTGGGTTTGGGATTACCTAAACCCGTCCCAAACCCGACCCATTGCCATCCCTACATGGATGTGAACTGCGATATGCAGGCTATATCATTACATTAACCGAGTCTCTTAAATGTGGCAAGATTTTGCAGAGAAGGTAAGACATACTAATTTATTTCTTGTTGTAGTTACGGGGGCCCTGATGAAACTAGCACATTTTAACATTAAGGGTATCTTCAAAATATTATAAAATATCTTTCCCTTTCTCTCCATATTGAGAACACGAGATATAATTAGAGCATGATAGTTTCTTTTCCTTTTTTTCAAACATGCAAATACACACACATATATATGATACTAAGGTTCCATTCTTTTCTCTTCAGGCACGAGAAAGCAGCATATAGTTTGCTCAGATAATGAAATGTAATTTGCAAAATACAAATCCCTTCCAAACTGCAACTCTATATGCTTATATAGAATGAGAAGAGGCAACAAGTGCTAAGAACCCGTGTCTACCCCATCTCAAGTTTGAGCATCAAATAATCAAATGTCATCATATTCAAAACCAAAACTTACTGTGATGTCTAAGTACAGATAAATCATAGCAGCTCATAATGTTGTTAGTCTCCAAAAGTAAACAACAAAATACAAGACCGTCATATCTTTTATTTTGACACTGATTATAATTCACATCCTGTTCCTGCTCGTAGAGCAACTCAATTCTCCTAAACAATAAATTCTTCATTGAATAATAATATGATGTTTGGATGTGCAATTTGGAAGTGATTAACCTATTAGTTACTATGTTTGGACAACCTACTGCTGCAATGAATATCTTATTATTAAGGGTTCAAATAACCATTGTCAAACTAAAAAAACTTACTTTGAGTAAAATTACTTTACACTTAATCTATTACTTCCTTGAATAATCAGAATTTTCCAAACCTTCAATCGCCATCAGAAAGCGATTATATACATTCAAGCCGTAAAAACATATATGAGTGCTCTCAATTGCAGCATTGCACTACCCTTGTACAGCTGATCATCTCAATCTAACAACTTAATATCACATGATCATTTTCAAAATTAACCAATACACCTAAACAGATGTCTGTACCTAAATGGAACTCATATAAATTCATATTTAACATACACATTCTGATGTGTAACAGAGCAAATCTGGCCTCAATATGTTTGAGATTAACACTCCTGACAAATAAGAAAATCAAAAATAAATTCAACTTCAGAAAATGCAAAATTCTAACAACGTAATATCAGATAATGATCATTTTCAAAATCCATAACCAAAAACACCTAAGCAAATGTCTATACCTAAATGTAACTCATACAAATTCATATTTAACATGTGCATTCTAATGTCTGGCTTGAATCTGATAGAGATTAATACTCAGACTAATAAAAAAATCAAAAATGAAATTAACTTTAGAAAATGCAACTGATCATTTTCATAATCCATAACCAAAAACACCCAAGCAGATGCATATACCTAAATGTAACTCATACAAACTCATATTCATCATCCGCATTCTGTACATAACAAAGTAAATCAGGCCTGAATCTGACAGAAAGCAACACTACGACTAAACATCCTCCTATATCAAACAAATTCGATAAACTAAATAACGAAATCAACTTTAGAAAATGCAAAATTCTAACAACTTAATATCACACGATCATTTCCAAAATCCATAACCAAAAACACCTAATCAGTTGTCTATACTCTATACCTAAATGCAACTCACACAAATCCACATTTAACATACGCATCCTAATCCGTAACAAAGCAAATCTGACCTAAATCTAACCGAAATCAATCCTCCGACTACATGATCCTAGACATGAAACAAACTCAATCAACAAAAAACACAAAATTCTAACAGTAAAGCGCAAAATCACTAAACATCAATTACCTGAGCGAGAACCGGCTTAGGTAAACCAGACGCTTGAAAGAACGAAACAGCTTCAGAGCCACTAACGCGTCCGTCTTGATCTACATCTGCTCGTTTGAAGTAGAGTTCAAATTGATCCGTATTGACCGCCATTTCTACACAAGCAGTTGACGATCGACGAATTACAGTAACTGAATTCGAAGAACCGAATAGATCTGAAAATTAGGGTTTTGAAAGGTGCGTATGATATAAGCAGTAGAGAAATTGAAGATGATTAGTGAGTTTGGTGACGGTTTTCTCTCCGATTTGAGGGAGTGAATTGTAGAGTCGTCGGATCCAGAATGGCACAACGATTGGGTTAGGAGATGACAGAAATGTAACTACAAAAGTAAAAGTTTAATTATTGCATAAATTATTGAGAAACTATATTCTAACTACGCGTACGCGATTAGTGTGTAACATACAGATTTTGGTTGTGCGAGTTTGTGAGTCTGAAGAAACACTGATCTAATTAAGGTATTAATTAGGTGGGTTTATGTTCCTTTCATAGAGGTTAATCTTCTTTTAGGTATTTGAGCTTCGACTGGTTACTCAACCTGCAAAACAGAACACCGTTACTCGTTAAGAGGGGAATGTGGGGGTTTCCCTCTTAACCGGGCTCCGGCGTGAGAATAAGTGACTGCTTTGAGAGTAATTAAGTAGTAAAGAGTGAGAGCCGAGAGAGTAGAATGAATAACCTGAGGGATGAAGTTCTCTATTTATAGCCAGAGTGGTGTAAGAGGTTGTGGGCTGATGGGCCTTGGGCCAGAAACGGACAACAACGAATATGCTCTTTGCCTCGCTGGCCTCGACTGCTTAGTGGCTTCTAGATGCTCGTCGGTGCTGGCGCACCTTGATTGGAGCCACGTGTCATTGTTGTCGGCCTTGTTGTCCCTTCCGTCATCAGCAGACAAGTGGAGATCGTGGGACAGTTGTCCCCGTCTCTCGATTGGTGCCATGTAGGCGTCCTTGTGTACTTATCGTCAGAAGATCGTGGCGCACGATTGAACAGAGCCTGCTGGACGTTCATTGGCTCTTTTTCCTGCCACTCGTACCCTGTGTACCTCTGTAGGTAACAGCGCGTCTTCTTATGGAGAGGATTTTGCTTGGTGGCAACTAACCCGCGCGGGGCTAGTGTGTTCACTTATACCATTGTTTTCATGCTAAGTGTTGCTATCTGACTTCATTATGTGCTCTTCCTCGCGCGGGGCTAAGTCATAATGTGACGTAAGCTGCGCGAGGCTGTTATTATCAAGTTGTTATGCTAAGGAGTATGGTCTCACGTGCAACCTGTTATGAGGTTTGCGCGACTTTTTGGGACCATACCCCTTCAAGTCCCCCCAGTCCAGTGCTGCACCATGCGCAACGCAAGTGGTTGGAGCTCTGGACTTGATAAAAATAAGAGAAGGGGAAGTTGTCCTTTTGGTCTTGACTTGTAAGGCGCATGTAGGAAACTGTAGTTTTCGATGCGCAGGTACTAGGCAGGTGTCGAGTGATATCTTGTTTGTCCTTTTAATCGCGCGAGGTGTTAGTAGTTTACGTATATCTGGCGCGACTCTTGTGACTTCTGCATGAAGTTACTTGCACGTTTTATGGCGGGAAACTTCGAAATTTGAACCTCTGACAGGTTGGTGAGATAAGTCGCTGAGGGCGACGTTTGAGTTGACCCCTGGCACGGGTGTCATCATGCCACCTGCGGCGGTTGCACTTCATGTCAGGAGAGTGGGTGCCACGCGCGCGTGGTAACCGTCGTCCCTGTTTTCCCGCTCGACGTGGCAACCTCTCGTTGGTTGCCCTTGCGGCTAGTGCGGCACGGTTACCCATCGCATTAAATGCGATGGGTATAAATATCCGAAGAGAAGGGTGAGGGATTCACTTTCTCTTCGTTTCTTCTCTAATTTCCTCTCAAAACTCTTTGAATCTTCAAAGTGTTCTTCGTTTTCTTCGAGATTTCTTCAAATCTTCAAACTTTCTTCAAGTTTTTTCCAGCTTTTTCTTGAAATATGAGTGAAGAACATCAAGAAGCTCCTGTTAGTGAGGAGGGGCCAGTCCCAGTCCTGAGATGGGACTTAGGTTTATTCGAACAGATCGTTCGAAGTTTTAGGTTTCCACCGGAGTGGGATGCCCGGTACCCTGCTCAGGGTCAGACCGCGGCTGATGCCCCACCCGGTTACATTACTTTGTTCGAAGACTTCTTCCTTCAAGGAAACTTCCGGCTGCCGGCGACTAACTTCTTTGGTAGCATATTGTCCTACTACAAGTTTCATATTTCACAGTTAAGCCCACCTGGGATGGTGAGGGTGAGGCACTTTGAGTTCTTGTGTCAATCTCACGGCATTGAGCCGACGGTGAATAAGTTTCGTGTCTTCTATCAACTGCAAAGAACAATGGGGTTCTTTTCTTTTGCTAGCCGTGGTACGGCTAAGAAGATTTTGTTGAATCCTCCCAAGAGTTTCCACGACTGGAAACCCAAGTTCTTCTTCATCCGGGAGGAAGTCTTGCCAATAGCTATGCCGTTTAGGGAATGGACCGAGGTTATACCAAAGGAGGACCTTCCTATACCGAAGTCTGCTCGGTGGTATCAGCAGCTTACCGCAACCCCTAACCGGGTATTTGGGGAGAATGTTCTGGTTGCTGCCAAGATGAGTGACCAGTGGTCACCTAGTAGCAGGGAACTCCCGGTCTTGAAGATCGGGGAGCAAGGTTAGATACTTTCCCCCTTTTTGTTTTGTTTCCGAGTACATTCACTTAACTGGTTTCTTATACTTTGTTTTTGTTGTGTAGAGACGCAACTCTATCAGGCTGCCTTCCCAGCCTTTGGTGGCTCCATGGGCGTTCGCCCTCTGCGCGATGATGAGGAAGGCTGGTATGACCAGATAAAAGGGAACTTCATGTTTCCTCCTGCTGACGCCTTCGCCTCGCCGCCGGATGCAACTGAAGGTGCGCAATATCCTAAACCTCGTCCATTGCGCTCTGTGACTTCTGCTGGGAAAGAGACTTTCTATCTTTCCAGCGAGGAGTCAGTAGGGTCTTCGAATGGCGAGTTAAGTTCGTTGCCTAAAATCTTTGCAGGTGTGTTGCGCGATCTGGGGGTTGACCCAGAGGAGAAGAAGAAGAAACCTTCGAAGAAGAAAAAGAAGGCGGATGTTGAAGTGACCAGCAAGGGTCCTGGCGCCAGTCGCGCAACTACTGCTGCTGTCAAAGGTACGTTTCGCCTCCGGCAACGTGACTTAGACGATTACGTGATAATCAGTGACTCTTATGAAGGTTTATCATATGCAGCTATGGGAAAGACTGGCGCTGGTGGGTCAAAGGGCTCTGGGAGCGCGGGTTCTCGTAACCCGGATGCTGACGCAACTCCATCTCAACCTGAGGATGAAGAAGAAGAGGAAGAAGAGACTGCCCCGTTGATTGGAAGAAAGAGGGGTAGAAGCGAGGCGACAACTGGTGTGGCCTCTGCGCCTGTTTCAGTTGTTATTCCCGTTGTTGGGAAGAAGAGCAAGTTGCGCTCGTTATACCAGTTTTCTCCTGGTATGCTCTTATCTCCCTTCTTTATAATTTAACCTCTTTTTGCTCAAGTGCGTTTGCTTTATTCTTGTAGAGATCAAGAAGAAGACCCCTGAAAAGGGGGTTAAGTTTGTTGAACCCAGCACGAAAAAACCTAAGGTTGCCACTGAACCTTCCGATTCTGCTGCGCGTGATGCTGCGAAAACTGCTGAAGCGCAGCGAAAGGCAGAAGAGGATCGGAAGAAAGAAGAGAGTAGGATTGCTGCGCAGAAGAAGGCTGAAGAGCGAAAGCGCAAAGAAGAGGAAGAGAAAAAGAGGAAGGAGGAGGAGGAGAGAAAGCTGGAGGCGGAGAGGAAGAGGAAAGCGGAAGAGGAGAGAAAGCTGAGGGAGGAGGCGGATAGGCAGAGGAAGGCGGAAGAGGCGAGGAAAGAAAGAGCTGCCGATCAGTCTTCTGTTCAAGGGCAGTCTGGTGTCCCAAAACCTCCCCCTGCTGCGCCGATTGTTACCTCAAAGGGGTTAGGGCGCTATGTGTCTAGTGGTGCAAGCTCTGGAGGAGCTGGGGGCTATAACCCCAATGTGATAGGTGCGAAGGATACCGTCGGGGACATATATTATAAAACTTATACTGAAGAGGAACGTGGTGATGCTCCTCATCAAGCCCCTTGGAGCTTAAGGCAGAAGGATACATTTGTTGAATTTGGTCCTTCTCGCGATTGGTACTTGAACCAATTCACTCCTGGCGAAGTTAACCGTCAAAAGGCGAAGCCGCATGAAATGTTGTATCGCACTTACATTCTTGCCGAGGCCAACGCTCGATCTGCTAACCATCAGATAGTTCGTGAATGGCGAACAATGGTCAGAGAGCGCGCCGACTGGGAGGCTTACCGAGAACGTGTGCTAAAACGTGTTGGTGAATTTGAGAAGGCTAAGGCCACATTTGATGAGGAGAAAGCCAAGTTTGAGGCTGATAGGAAAGCTGAAGAGTGGGGTCGCGAGGGCCTGCAAAAGAAACTTCATAATGTGGAAGAGCAACTGGCCAAGGAGAAGGCCGAGTTCAAGCGCATCTGCGCCCAGGACAACGAGCGCGCCTATGCGGCTCGACAAAAAATTGTTGGTCTTGAGGCGAGGATAGCGGAGCTGACGTCGAAGGTGGAGGAAGCGCAGGTTGAGACAGCCGCTAAACAACAGATGGAGGTTAGTTGATTTTCCTTTCGTTTTCTCCTTTGTTGTTTATAAAATTTCTAAGTCATTTGCCAACTTCTAGGTTGAGTTGTCTGAAGCTAAGGTTCAGCTGTCCACCAAGGACAAAGATCTCCAGGCCAAGGACGTTGAGATTGCGGAGCTCAAACGTCGCTTGGATGAACAAATCGACAAATGTGAGTCCCTGGAGATCGACCTTGGGGCAGAGAAGGTCAAGGCCACCGATGCTGAGGAGGCGCGTGCTGTCAGCACTGCGGCGCTTAACGTGGCTCAGACAAATTATTCTGAGGCCCAAGGCATTGTGGACACGCTTGTTTCTGAAGCAGAATGGATGCGCACTCGGGGAATAGTGCTGGTAAGTCCCTTTTGCCTTACCTTTTTCTTTAACATGTTGAAGAGTTTATTCTTAATGCTCCTCTTTTGATGAAGGTTGCCAACTCCATCCTGAACGCCGGCGAGCTAGATCGCGCTGTTGCTGCTCTTACGGATGCGGCGCGTGCAGTTGGTCATCGAGGAGGTTACCTGGAGTGTGCTGATCACGTTGAGCGAATGCTGGGACAAGAATTCGATACAAGTCATTGCTCAGTGACGGAACAAGCTGATGCTGCGCTGGCCAGTGCTGAGAACTCATATGACAACCTCTCCTTGCCCATCATGGACTTGGTTGTTAGTGCCTTAAAAAAGGATGATTGGTGTCAGCGCCTCAAGGCGATCCTTGATCCACCGATTACTGTTGAATCATCTGATGAGGAAGCAGCTGGTGATGATGGCGGAGGTGATGACGATGGCGACGATGGTGAAGGGAACGAAGATGATGATGGTGAGAAGAAAGAAGACAAATAGAGTAGGTTGTTAGTTTGTTGATAGGCGTTTGTGCCTTTGTTTCTGACTTGATTGTAAGTGATGCGCTTTTGCGCAGTTTTAATGACAATGAAATGTCTTCGTTTTTTCTGTTGCAATTATTGCATTGCTGTAAAAACTTAGGTTAAATTAGCTCGAATAAATGGAAGCGTTTTCTAAGTATAGGGTGGCCACCCGGTCTCGCGCCTTGTTTGCGGAGGACCTTGGAGGTGGTTTGGGCCATCACAAAATGCTGGAGTGTTTTCGCGTTAATCAGAAGTTTAACATGCATTTGTAACGAAAAAACAATGTAATAGAACATGTCGTATGTTTTCATTCAAGTCAGAAGTTGGCTCTTAGGCCTTCATACATATTTGCCAATGGCTCGTAGCCGGTGTGGCGAAATTGAAAAATGGCGCAAGGCCGAAAAGATTACATATAGCATTTGCGCAATTGTTGCGCATTCCAAGTTCTTGGTAAGATGTGGCCATCTAAGGTGCGCAGTTTGTAGGCCCCTTTGCCTAGGACCTCATGAATCAGATATGGGCCTTCCCATTTAGGTGCCAATTTCCCTGGGCGTTCCGCATTTGATGCTTCGTTGTCGCGAAAGACGTACTCCCCTGGATTGAAGGTACAAATGCGAACCCTTGTGTTGTAATACCTTTCCAGTTGGGTTTTGTATTTGGCCTCTCTGATTCTTGCGATTTCGCGTCGTTCTTCTAACAAGTCTAAGTCTAGACGCCTTTCCGCTTCATTGTCAACCGTGTTGACCGTGGTCATTCGCGGCGAAGGCAGGCCAATCTCCGCCGGGATTACCGCCTCTGAGCCATAGACCAGGCTGAAAGGGGTCTCGCCGGTACTCGTCTTTGGCATGGTCCGATGAGCCCATAAAATGCTTGGGAGCTCATCGACCCATCCGCGCCGCCTTGTTCCTAATCTGGCCTTTATCCCTTCGACGATGCATTTGTTCACACTTTCCACTTGTCCGTTGCCTTGTGGGTGCGCAACGGAGGTGAAAGTGTGTTCAATGTTCATCTCCTTCATCCAGTTCTTAAGATCGTCTGAAGCAAAGTTGGTGCCGTTGTCTGTCACGATCTTAAGCGGGAGGCCGAATCTGCATATGATGTGCTCCCATATGAACTTGCGCACAATCATAGCTGTGGTGGATGCAAGGGCTTTGGCTTCTACCCACTTTGTAAAGTAGTCAACAGCTACTATGATGAACTTTACGGCGCCGGGTGCATCCGGGAAGGGTCCCACCATGTCAATTCCCCATTGTTGGAAGGGCCATGCGGTGGACACGGGAATGAGATCGTTTTTAGGACGCAGTGTTTTTGGAGAGTGTCTCTGGCAAGAGTCACACTTGCGGATCTCTTTCATGGCGTCAACATGCATACCAGGCCAGTAGTAACCGGCGCTCATGATCTTCGCGACAACCATCCTTGGTCCGGAGTGGATGCCGCAGATCCCTTCATGGATTTCCCTTATCAAATAATTCGCGTCCTGGGGGTCCACACAGCGCAGTAGTGGTCCCAGGAAGGATTTCCGGTATAAGATACCGCTGTTCATTTCGTACTGCAGGGCTTTGTTTTGGATTTTTCTTGCTTCCGCTTTGTTCTCGGGAAGCACCCCCTCTTGCAAGTATTGGATGATGGGGGTCATCCATGATGTCTGCCCTGTTTCGATTACATTAACTTGGCGCAGTAAAACTGATGGGTTCTTGAGTACCTCTATCCTTACATCCTTGGCGAGATGTTGAAAGGAAGTCGAGGCGAGCTTGCTCAGGGCATCTGCGGGCTTGTTTTCTGAGCGATTGATATGTATGACTTCGTGGGTTTTGAATTGTTGGAGCAATTCTTTCGCTTGTTCCAGATATAAAGCCATGACTTCACCCTTCGCATCGTATATGCCATTTACCTGACTGGCTATCAGGAGTGAATCCACATGTGCGCGCACGTGTTTTGCTCCCATCTTGATGGCGAGGCGTAAGCCTGCCAAGAAAGCCTCGTACTCAGCCTCATTGTTGGTGTTTTTGAAGTCGAGCTTAATGGCGTAAGTAAACTCGTGCTTTTCTGGGCTCACTAGACGTAAACCTGCTCCCGCGCCATCTTCATTTGATGCCCCGTCAGTGTAAAGCATCCAAATCTCCTCTGCTGTGTTTTCCTTGGGCGTCTCTACCATCTCGCACTCCTTGATTTTATCAGCCGGCACTTCTGTGATGAAGTCGGCGAGGACCTGCCCCTTAATGGCTGGGCGCGGCCTATACAAGATGTTATGGCCGCCCAGTTCAATGGCCCATTTTGCCAATCTGCCTGATGTCTCAGGCTTCTGAAGTATAGTGCCAATGTGGAAATTGGTAAGCACAGTTATCACATGGCCTGTGAAGTATCGGCGCAATCTTCGGGAGGCGTGTAGTAGCGCAAGAACCAGCTTTTCCATTGTGGAATATCTTGTTTCTGGGTCTGTGAGTATCCTGCTGACGTAATAGATCGGGGTTTGCACGCCGTTCCTGTCTACCAACAATACTGACCCTACTGCCTTATCCGAGGAGGACAAGTACAGCACAAGGGGCTCTTTTTCAAACGGTGCCGTCAGCGTAGGGAGTTCGATCAGACACGCTTTCATTTGTTGAAAAGCTGTTTCGGCTTCCGGGGTCCATTTGAACTCTTGCTTCTTCACACAATTGCGCAACGTGCTAATGAAGGGATACGACTTTGCGGCGTGATTGGAAAGAAATCGATTTAGCGCGGCCAGCCGGCCGGCTAGTCGTTGCATTTCCTTGATGTTTCTTGGCGAGGGCATTCGTTCTATAGCTTGTACCTTCTCTGGGTTCACCTTGAAACCGCCGTTTGTGACAATGAAGCCCAGAAACTTTCCTTCTTCCATGCCAAAGGAACACTTGGCTGGATTTAGTTTCATATTTACGCTGCGCAATGAGTTGAACGTTTTTTCGATGTCTTTTAACATTTGGTCCTCTTCGGGACTTTTCACCACTAGATCATCGATGTAAACCTCAATGTGCTTTCCGATGTCACCTGCGAAGGTTTTGTCCATCAAGCGTTGATAGGTCGCGCCTGCATTCTTTAAACCAAAAGGCATTTTGGTGTAGCAGAATATTCCAAGATCAGTCCTGAAGGCTGTCTTGTCTTCATCTTCTAGCTTCATCTGCACTTGATGGTATCCTTTATAGCAATCCAGAAAGCACTTCCATCGGTATGGCGCGAGAGAATCAATTTTTTTATCGATCTCAGGCAAGGAATAGCAATCCTTTGGGCACGCCTTGTTGAGATCAGTGTAATCAACGCACATGCGCCATCCGCCATTTGATTTTTCTACCATCACAGGGTTCGCGACCCAGCTTTGGTATCTTACCTCTCTCAGGATTCCAGCCTTGAGCAACTCACATACTTGCTCATTCATCGCTTTTGTCTTATCCGCGCCTAGGCTGCGCCTTCGCTGGGCTTTTGGTTCTACAGAAGGGTACGTGTTTAAGCAATGCTCGGTTATGTTGCGCGGGACGCCGGTCATATCTGACGGGGTCCAGGCAAAAATATCCATGTTGCGGAACAGCAGTTGCTTTAAATGTTTTCTGATGTCTGACGAAATGGCGTGGCCAATTGTCACTGTCTGCTCTGGGTACTTGCGGTTTAGGACCCATTTTTCTGGCTCGGTCGTAGAAACCTTCGCCGCTTTTGTTGGGCGCAGCTCTTCAGTTGACATCACTTCTTTCTTGGCGTATATGATTGCGACGCCTGTCTTGGTAGGAAAACCTATGGCAGAATGAGGTGTTGAAGTCACCATGTTTAGTTCGCCTTGTGTTTCCCTTCCAAGAAGCACATCATGCCTTGATTTCACTGGCATTACCATAAAGTTCACATTTGTTGTTCTTGAATGTTTCCCGTCAGAGAGTGTGACAGGGAAACTGATTTGGCCGAGAGGGAAGACCATTTCGTTGCAAAAGCCGGACAAAGGATAATCGACTGGCTCGAGTCTCGCTTTGTCTTCTTCATCGAATTGATTGAAACATTGTTCGTAGATGATGTCGGCTGTGCTTCCTGGGTCGATGAAGATGTACTCTGTTTCATAGTGACCAATTATACCAGTAATGACGACGGGTCGTGTAGCGCGAGGACCGCCGCGCACTACTGGGAATATGACTTGCTGTTCTTGCCAAGAAGGCTCGTAGGGCCGTTTGCCCTTTTCTCTCGCGGTGTATCTTGGTCCGTTGACCATGTGAGTCTCTAGCCGTCTCACCTTTTTGTGGCTGCCTTCATCATGACGCTGGAGTTGACGGGTGTCCTTGCGCACATTCTTCACTAAATGGCTTAGCTTGCCGCTTTTGAGCGCTCTTTCGATTTCCTGGCGCAAACTGTAGCAGTCATCGGTCAAATGCCCCGAATCTTTGTGAAAATCGCAGTATAAGTTAGGGTCTTGCCCTTTCTTGTTTGTCATCGGCCTTGGCGCCTTGAAATCGACATTCTCCGTCATCAACACCTCTTTTGGAGTTTTTGTGAGCGGAGTCCAGTGTTTGTCGCGGTTGTCGTCTCTGACTGCTTTCTTGTAACCGATTCGGTCAATCGTATCTCGCGCATCTTCTCTGTAACGTGGCCTGTCGTCGCGGCCTCTGGGTCTCTCAGACTTCCAGTCATGACTCTTGTACTTGTTGCGCTTGTTGTTGTTGTTGTCGCGCGGCCTCTCGTTTGCTCTTGAAAATCGATCTTCGGAGTAATAACCCTTTCCACCAGCAAGGGACTCCTCGGTTTGCGCGACGATCTTTGCTGCTTCCATCAGTTTATCCCACTCTTTTGGCATCCCATCTTTGCCTGTGATGGTTCTAATGAGGCTATCACAGCGTATAGCCTTCTTGAAGTGGCAGCGCATAAGTTGCTCACTGACGCCGCCAATCTCTAAACATTCTTTGTTGAAACGCGTGATGAAGTCCTCCAGACCTTCACCATCCCTTCGCCATATGTCTTCTACTTCCGCCGTATCACGCTGATAGCGACGTTGTTGGCTAAAATAGCTTAAGAATTGTGTCTTGAAGTCTGTCCATGACTTAATTTTTCCGGGCGGAAGGCTGTCAAACCAGGCGCGAGCCGCTCCGGTCAGCGTTTGAATGAACAGGTGGCACCACATGGGCATGTTCCAACCTCCCATGCAGCCCACACTCGTGAATGTTCTGACGTGGTCGTCTGGGTCAGTCAACCCATTGAATTTCCCAACGGTTGGGGGTAGCTTCTCTCGTGAGAGTGGTGCGAGTGCGATTTTCGGGATAAACTTGGAGTGTTCCGCAGCTTCCGCTGGCCTGTAAGCCAGGCGGAAATCTCTTTCAGCCTCTTCTGTATAGCCAATGTGTTGTCTTGGCTTATAGTACTCGTGGTTTTTTGGTAAACGATTGAAGACTGACGACTCTTCATCACCTTCCCATGTAGGATCATATGGGTCGGTTTCTTCCCATTCATTGTTCATGTTGCGCGGCGTGAGCCGGCTGTGAACAGGGCCTCGTTGAAGGTTCGACGGATATTCATAGTGACTATCCGTTTCCCCTCTTGTATCGCGCGTGTCTTGTACGCTTACACGTCTTGTAGGGGGAGGCCTGTTGGTTCTGCCTTGAAGATTGGCTGGTGGTGGCATTTGGCGCACCCCCTGACTAGGAGGAGTGACCAAGGACGGTTCTGCCGTCAACACTGCTTGCTGCGCGATGAGCGATTGGTATGCTGCATTGATAGTGGCGATGTTCTTGGCATACCACGAGGCTGGGGTTTCGCCCTCTGGTAAGCCAAGTAATGCAGATACATTTTGAGGTGGCACCGGGTTGGACGGTCCTTCGCCGTTGTTACCTGGGGTAGCCATTTGTGTGATACGGGTAACGCTCCCGCGCTGACCCCCCGTGTTGGTGATCTCAACTTCACCTATCTCTTCGATTTGGGCTTGGAGGTTTTGGACTCCTTCACCCAAGGCCGTGTTGGAGTTGGCTCCGAAGCCGAACTCTGGAAAGATTCCTTGACCAGTCATAGTCGAAGGATGAAAAGATGTCAAAGGCTCAAATAAAGAAGATGAGGGTGGTTATAGAAAAAATCGGTGGGCGCCAATGAAGAAACACTGATCTAATTAAGGTATTAATTAGGTGGGTTTATGTTCCTTTCATAGAGGTTAATCTTCTTTTAGGTATTTGAGCTCCGACTGGTTACTCAACCTGCAAAACAGAACACCGTTACTCGTTAAGAGGGGAATGTGGGGGTTTCCCTCTTAACCGGGCTCCGGCGTGAGAATAAGCGACTGCTTTGAGAGTAATTAAGTAGTAAAGAGTGAGAGCCGAGAGAGTAGAATGAATAACCTGAGGGATGAAGTTCTCTATTTATAGCCAGAGTGGTGTAAGAGGTTGTGGGCTGATGGGCCTTGGGCCAGAAACGGACAACAACGAATATGCTCTTTGCCTCGCTGGCCTCGACTGCTTAGTGGCTTCTAGATGCTCGTCGGTGCTGGCGCACCTTGATTGGAGCCACGTGTCATTGTTGTCGGCCTTGTTGTCCCTTCCGTCATCAGCAGACAAGTGGAGATCGTGGGACAGTTGTCCCCGTCTCTCGATTGGTGCCATGTAGGCGTCCTTGTGTACTTATCGTCAGAAGATCGTGGCGCACGATTGAACAGAGCCTGCTGGACGTTCATTGGCTCTTTTTCCTGCCACTCGTACCCTGTGTACCTCTGTAGGTAACAGCGCGTCTTCTTATGGAGAGGATTTTGCTTGGTGGCAACTAACCCGCGCGGGGCTAGTGTGTTCACTTATACCATTGTTTTCATGCTAAGTGTTGCTATCTGACTTCATTATGTGCTCTTCCTCGCGCGGGGCTAAGTCATAATGTGACGTAAGCTGCGCGAGGCTGTTATTATCAAGTTGTTATGCTAAGGAGTATGGTCTCACGTGCAACCTGTTATGAGGTTTGCGCGACTTTTTGGGACCATACCCCTTCAGAGTCCGAGTTTAGGACCATGTGATTTTGAGATATAACATGCGAGAACAACCATTTTGTGAGTCCGAGTTTGTGAGTCCCATACGAGTTTATGAACATGTCCAGGTTTGTGAAGCCATGCGATTTTGAGATATAACATGCGAACAACCAATTTGTGAGTCCGATTTTGTGAGTCTCATGCGATTTTATGAACATGTCGGGGTTTGTGAAGTCTTTTGAGGTTTATAACGTGCGGATTTCTAATCGCGTACGCATCATACGTTAACTGACATAAATTATTAATAGAGGCAATTTGCCTCCTTGATGTTTGGTTTCTCTCTTTCAATTTTTGCCCTCTAAAACCCTCACGTGAGTATTTCATTGCCACATGCCCCAATAGTTAGTCAACTGTTAATTTTAGGGGTAAGGATGTAATTTCACCCACGAATATTATTGACTACACCTTATCTCTCTTTATCTTCTCCCCTTCACTCTCTGACACCCTCAACTAACACACTCAAAGCCATCTTCTTCCTCTTCATTGTGTTCACACACATCACCAGATTTAATAGAGTTCAATGTACAAATGGAGAATGAATCGATCATAGGTACGATTACGAACCTCTATTTCACTTTCGGTGTACTGAAATCATGTCGTTCACACACAATCTAAGCTCTGTTTCACTGCCGTGGGTACAATGTAGCCGGATTGCACCTGTCGGAGACTCAGAACCACCACACGGTGGTGCGGGTGACGGTTATTTTGAGATGGTTGAACGATTTGGCGTTCAACCTTTGTGTCGTCTTCCCGCCATCACCGCCAGATCACCACCGTAACCACCGTCGTCACCACCGCCATAACCACTACAATGTTATCACCACCACCATCTCCGGTCTACCCTCAACACCACCATCACATAACCCACTTCATGAAGACTAATGTGGTTGTATTATGTTTTTTTTATTATGCTTAAGTATTAGGTACTCTATTCTTTTGATTATGCTTAAGTATTAGGTACTAAGGTTTGATATGTATAGTTATGATTAAGTATTGGTACAATATGGTTTGATTGCACTTTTCCTATGTATAATTATGCAAGTAACTCTGTTTCATCATATGTAGCTATAATTTAGGTATCATATAATTAAATCTTGTATAATGGGGTTTTTATTAAGTATCACTTGTTTTGTTCTGTTGTTCTGTTTAGTTGTTATGTTCAATGGTAAATATGGCATATGCACACATTATTCTGTTGATGGGGATCACTTGATGAGGATCAATTGTAGTATGCAGTTTGTTCAGTGGTAAATTGTTATGTTTTGTTTGTGCAGCTTGTTCTATTGATGAGGATCAACTGTAGTATGTAGTTTGTTTTGGTGCCTAATTGGTTGGTGAGGATCAATTGTTTTGGTGCCTAATCGGTAGACGATGATCAATTATTTTGGTGTCTAGTCTGGCATATGAGGATCACTATGTTGATGGTGATGATCAGGTTTAATGTTGATGATCCTAATGGTGATGATTAAGTGGTAAGTCCACAATGGTAGAAATCATCTGGCATATAGCGGTGGTCATGGCACCGACACAAGCACAATTGGCGGGTCAGTATAGTGCAGGAATAGATTCATCTTGCAAGTGCACTTATTAAAGTCAAACTTTAGAATCCGTTGACTTATAAAAGTCAAACTAGGTGTTTTTTTGTAGGGAGTTGCATTATTGTTATAGTGTACAAATCACCAGGTCGCATATAGCAAGAGTAAAGGAGTAAGGTTGTCTTTTCACATGGGTTTACAACTGCTAATAACAATGTTGGGGCATGTGGTAATGGAATACCCACGTCACGGTTTCAGAGGGCAAAAATTGGAAGAGAGGGAGTCAGATGGAAATCTGGACCAAACTTAAAGGAGGCAAATTGCACTTTACTCTTATTAATATTTCTTTTACAAGATGGGCGTAAGACTAATTTTTTATTAATAAATGTATGGTTTTTTAATTGATAAATTCATATATGATAAAATTTAAACCCAATGAACAATGTTTACTATTATATTAAAATTAAATCAGATTTAGAATTATTTAGAATTAGAGATGAGCAAATGGTATTGGTTACAGGTACTGGTCTCAAATTTATCAAACCGGTGTATTTTCGGTACCGGTTCTGTACAGGTATTCACCAGTTTTTACCAAACGGTGTATTTTCGGTAACGGTATTTTCGGTACCGGTTGGTACCGAGCTCATCAAATCCTGTAGCAACGCATCAATGCAAGTACTTGCACGGTTTAGATTACTTTTCATACACACAGTAAGTAAACTGTATTTCGTTTGAATGAGGTTTTATATACACAACAACTTATTTTGCTTTTTTTTGTCTTTTTCTGTAATGAATGAATTGTAGCATGTAAAATTAACTTGGATATTTAGAATATTGATGAGCAAATCGTATCAAATCCTGTAAACGAACCGGCATCGTATCGGTACCAAATTTACTATACCAAATCATTTTCCGTACCAATTTGGTACCCACCTTTTGGCGTTTTCAGAATCATTACTTTCGGTTCGACACCGGTCTAGCACCATACCTGTATTTATTGATTTTTACCTTCAAATACCATACCGTATTGTACCGAGCATTTTCGGTGCCGGTACCTAATTTCGATGATTTTCCGGATTGGTACTTTCGCTGCCGTTACTGGTACCGAGCTCATCCATATTTTAACGTGTTAGCACCGTAATAACTGAACTGAAAACAACCGAATTTCCAACGTGTAGGACGTGTGGGTCATATTATTATATATTAGGTTATTTAAAATCGTTTTTTATGACGGAGTGACTATTCTTACCACGTCATTTTATTTATGTTTTGATATTCGGTATCTGTTTGCCGTTGCTGACACGCCTTTTGTAGTCATTGGGTCCCGCCGCAACGCGCGGGCGAAAAATAACTAGTTAATATAAAATTGTTGAATGCAAATCTTTTGTTAAATAATGTAAAAAACAATGAAGAGGGCAGTGTTGTTTTAACGAAGTAGGTATAGAACAATGAAGAGCCTATTGGCAGTGTTGTTTTAACGAAGTAGCGCGACCTAAATCAGGGTGATTGCTTTTGTTATATCAACAATACTAGGTTAAAACCTCATATGTTATACATGTTGAATAAATGTAATTTTATATACTAATTAATAAAACAATATATCTTTAAACCTCATTTATTACCCGGGTTGAATAAATGTAATTTTATATATCTAATAAAAAAGTTATATCTTCAAGAACCTCGTGCATGTACAGGTTGAATAAATGTAAATTTACATACCAAATAATAAAAAAAGTCATATCTTTAAAACCATGTGTATTCCACGGGTTGAATAAATGTAAATTTGTATACTAAATAGTAAAAAAGTTATACATTAAAAAAACCTCATGTATTGTACGGGTTAAATAAATGTAATTTTACATATCAAATAATAAAAAAAGTTATATCTTTAAAACCCCTCTTGTGAATAATAAAAAAGTTATATCTTAAAAAAACACATTTATTACACGGGTTCAATAAATCTAACTTTATATACCAAATAATCAAAAAAGTTATATCTTTAAAAATACTAACAGATATACTTGATACGCTATGGACGTGGTGATTGTGAACATGGTTCTTGAAAAGAAGATACATTATTCAAGAAACAAATTAGCATTCATTTGAGTGGAAAAATGGTGGTACCAATTCCAACAATTTGATTTATAGATTATGTAATAAAATCAATATAATAATTTTTTTAATAATGAAAATAAAAATAAATAATATATTAATACAAAGTTTGGTTTTTGTGATAGATAATTTGTTTTATTTAAAGATATCTTAAATTAACAATTTACATATAAGGATAATATTTATAAGGAAAATAGAAGGATTTATTTGAAACTCAAAGCAGGATAAGCTTTAATATTATTTATTTATCTATACATATAATAAAAGAAACCACTTTGAGGACACTTGTCATTATATTAGGCCATGTCTTATAGATAATTATAATTTTAATTTAATCTCTTCTAATTAATCATAGATAATCCTCCTACTAAATATTATTTAGTTTAATTATAATTACTTTTATATTTATCTATTTACTTCAAATTCAAACTTAGTTATCTAATTTGATATTAGAGTAAATTACGATTTTGGCCCATGTGGTTATATCACTTTTACCTTTTTAGCCCAAAAAGATTTTTTTTTTACATCTGAGCCATCAACATCTTTTTTTTCTAACCCTTTTGGATCCCAACGTCTTTTTTTCTAACCCTTTTGGCCCCTAAGGGTTAGAAAAAAAGACGTTGTGGGCTCAGATGTTAAAAGATTCGTTTTTTGGCTAAAAGGGTAAAAGTGATATCACCACAGGGGCCAAAATCGTAATTTACTCTTGATATTAACTATAAATTTGAACGTTTTGTTTATTTTGGTAATAAATAGATTTTACGAAACTTTTTATTAAACCCGTGTAATACACGTGGTTTTTTTTATAGATATACCTTTTTTATTATTTACTATACAAAATTACATTTATTCGACCCGTGTAATAGAGGAGGTTTTTTAAGATATAACTTTTTATTATTTGATATATAAAATTAGATTTATTCAGTTCGTACAATACACAGAGTTTTTTAAGTATATATATTTTTTATTATTTAGTAACGGAAATTACATTTATTCAACCCGTGTAATACACATATTTTTAAAGATGTAACTTTTTTATTATTTGGTATATAAAATTACATTTATTCAACCCGTGTAATAAATGAGGTTTCTTAAAGATGTATTATTTATTAATTGGTAAACAATATTACATTTATTTAACTCGTGTAAAGCAAACAGTTTTAAAGATATAACTTTTTTATTTGGTATATAAAAATATATTTATTCAACCCGTACAATATGGTTCTTATAGATATAACCTTTTATTATTTAATATATAAAATTATATTTATTCAACTCGTGCAATAAATGAAGTTGTTAAAGATATATTGTTTTATTATTTAGTATATAAAAGTAATTTATTTCACCCGTGTAATACACGGGGTTGTAACCTAGTTTAATATAAGATAAACAGGAAAGAAAGGAGGGAAAATCAAAAAAATAGATGCCTCCAACAAATGACACGTGTCACATATAGATTTACTTTATTATATAGTATAGATAGATTTTTACTACGCAACATATGTCTCTATGGACCTCACCACGATCACGACAATAGAGGTCGCGTGGTGGCAGTATTGTAAGAGGAAAAAGTAGTTAGATACCTAGAGGTGGCTTAGTCAACAAGTTTTCCAAGAGGTTGAGGGCCGCGGTAACTTGACCAGAAGCCTTCCACAATAACATCAAATAATATAATCTGTTAACTTAATCTTAAGCGTCGACAACCTGACCAAGACCCCCGAGCATTTGTAATATGGTTTTCCACACCACCAAGTTATTAACTTAATATTAATTCATCCTAAATGGATTCCACCCCGAGCAATACCTTGTGTGATATGTTATTCTTCACTCATTTGCTATCAGGGCCGTCTCCGAGAATGTTCGAAAATCTTTAGGCCCTGTGCGAACAGAAAATACGGGCCCTTAACTATAAACATTTTAAAAAGAATATATATAAAAAATTAAATATATGAAAATGAATTAATGTCATTTGAATCAACACCAATCATTTAATGTAACTTGACAAAATTAGGCAATTAATGTCATTTGCATTTAATAAATAGATAAAGAACAAAAAGAAAAACAAAACTCAGGATGCCGGGATTAGAATCCGTGTCTTCTTATTATTAAAGTGACAAGTGCCGTCTCCGAGAATCCAACAGCCTTCTAGGGGCCTGTACAAGTAGAGAAGAAGGCGCCCTATTTATAAACTTATAAAAAATAAATAATATGACGATATATAGGCCCCTAAATAAACTAAAACTAAACATATTTAAGATCTTAGGTTGGAGGGTATGGAGGGCTTCATCGTGCCACATCACCGCCTATAGCGCCCCCTTGGCGCCACCATCCACACCAAGCAAGTTAAACTGGGGCTGACGTGGATCCTATGTGTCGCTGACGTGTATTGATAAAACCCCTATGAGCTCCATCCCACACCCTCTAGCCTTAGTGCATTATAATATGCTTTTTAGACAAGAAGTTACTAAATTAATATTCTATATATAAAACTTAAAAGTATATTACAAATCTAGTTATATAAAACATCTAAAAGAGAACAATTAACAATTATGTGTTTAACTAAAAATAGTGGGTAACATTTACTGAAGGAAATTAAAAATAAGTGGCATATAGAAAATAAAAAATAAAAGAAAGCTATTGGGATAACTAAAAACAATAGGTGACATTTACTAAAGGGAATAAAAATAAGAGTCAAAAAGAAAAGAACAAAATAAAAGAAAGCTGATGGGAAATAGAAAAGGGATTAAACCTAAAGAATAGGCTGATGAAAACCAAAAAACAAGTAAAGAACGTGTTTCGAACTTGGGTTACTTCTGTGCAATAATTGCGGTACACCACCGGACCATTAATACATTGATAATTAAAATCCTGCTCAAAAATTATATATACACAAAATATATATATAAAATTAAAATTATGGGCCCTTTGAGAGTGTGGGCCCTGTTCGGTGGCCCACTCTGCACCTGGCCCAAGCCGGCCCTGTTTGCTATTATTTTTTATTTACGTTTCTCTCTTTCATTTTATTGCCTTACAAACCAAACAAAATCGATTAATTGACTAGTTGGTAACAAAAGAAAATTTGATTAATAGAAGTTGAGTCTTTTGGGTTCGATACTTGTTTCTTACCTAAATTTTACTACGCTACGATAGGTAGCTTAGGAGTTGCAAATTGGGTTGGTTATTGTTGAACATCATGTTGATGAACTTTAAGACTTTGTTTATGTTTCATAACATGATTGTTGGCTAAATCTTGATACAACTTATGCTATGGATGATTAATTGTTGATTACTGATACTTTTCTCGGTTTTATGGATTGTATGTTAGATTAATACTAGTGTAAAGAACCTATTGATGATTGAACAGATGTGTTTGCGTATTTAGAACTTATTTATCTTTGGTTTATGTTCAACATGCTTCTTGTTGAATGTCTTTCGGTTATAGTTACATGTTAGGTCGCTTACTGTGTGTTTGTGATTATTATATGGTTTTGCTAGACGTGGTAATCGATAGGAACATTGATTAAGGGTTTATTACATTTGAATATTCTACCTATCTAGATAGCTTAGAGGTGATATATATAGTTGGGCATTATCTGTTATTAGGTACTTAGGTGTAAAGGCTCTGAGAGGAGGTTTCCTTAAATTCCATAGTATCTTTGTTATATCGTGTCTTTTCGATTGTTCTTAGGTTACCCCTTGCACTTTAGTGTGTATTGAGATAACGAGACTCAGAGGTAATCTGTCTTTTAGGGTACATTAGTGTTGTTGGAGAGACTAATAGGTAATCTAACCAATCGGTGAGTTTCACACGCCCCTTAGGGTTTTCCTTTTAGGTCACACTCGGAGAATGATCAGGGATCCACTAGATTATCTAAGGGTGTCGTATTATAAGATCAGGGTTCCATCATAGTTTCCATAACCGAGAGAAGTCCAATATTCACAATTAGGATTCCTAACCTAGGTAGTGCTTTTCCCATTATTGGATTCCTTTAAGTAATCAATTCGACATTAGTAGTTCTAGTTTTCCTTAATTTATTTTCTTAAGCAATCAAAATTCCATTTTTCAAAACCAAACAAACTTTTTAAACCTCGTCTAGTTCTTAGTTGTAGTCTAGTTTAGTTATTACATTATCTATAGGGTTTGATATCCAGACTTCCGTTGGGCTTTACTACATTCGATAGGTACACTTTCCTGTCTTTGTGGTCTAGTTTAGGGTTTTCCAGAGTATTACCAATAGTGTCTAGGTTAGTTGTAGGCTAGTTTTTATTACTTCACAGATTGTCGGGTGTTCGCTATGCGATATATGGAGATGTATAAAGGGAGTGGCGAGAAGTTTGATTGTAGATTCGACAAAGATAAAGAAATTCAAGACATGCAACTTAAGAGCATGATGGTGAAGATAGCAACAAAATTGCCGTTATCAGAGGCGAATGATGATGTTTGTTAATATATGATGTATGATGTTGTTTGGTAGAGGGAATGTTGGTATTGCACATGTGCATAATTTGAAATATCATACATATTGGTATTGTATAATGTATTACCGATAGTTATATTTGTTAATTTAGGATGTAATATGTTGTTTGGTATAGTATATGTTGGTGATGCATATGTGCAATAATGATTGTTGATCAGATTATGTGATTCTTATGATGAGGGTGTTATATTTACTTGTTGTAACACAAAAGTTGTGTGATAATGTGTTAATGTTGGTATGCACATGTGCATTAATAAAAAACAATAAACATGTCGGTAATGCATATGTGTATATTTTGAAATATTGTATATTTATTTATATCATATTACGTCTGTGGTACCCTATTAAGTATGGGGTACCACATTGCATATGTTGATGTATATGTAAAGGAAACCGGATTACATGTAATTAAAAAATACACGTGTATGCACATGTGCATTGTTCGAAACAATAACCATGTGTAGTGAAATAGTAAACATGTATGCACATGTGCATTGGTCAAAACAATAACCATGTGGAGTGAAACACTAAACATGTATGCACATGTGCATTGTTCGAAACAGTAACCATGTTGGTAATATATGTTAGGTGGTCAATAATGAAATCACATATGATCGTGTCTAATAAGTAATTGATAACAAACTATCATGATCACAATCATAATCTATGAATATGAAAACAGATAGTACAAAAATGATTGTAAACAAAAAATCATAAACAAGACGAATAATGCTTAGAAATTGTTTGATATCATATATAGTCCAATAGAGGATCGTCGGTTGATTTACGACGCCTGGATGAACGTCTAAGAGATTGCTCATGTTCATATATATATAGATATATATATGTGGGGGGGGGGGGTCTTCTGGATCATCATCAGCATCTTCATCAGTGTCATTGGAATCAACATCATCAGAACAAGAATTAGGTTCATCATCAGGGGGGATCAGGAGTTAAGCAACACATTTAGCTGCTCGTGCAGCAAGTTTGGTAGCCTTGACTATTTTTCACAGTTGCGCGAATCATGGTCGTAAACATATTTTCATTGCATTAGATTTAGAATCAGTGACTTTTTGTTGTCCTTCTTTTGAGCAACATATGTATCGATGTGTACGTATATTCATTGCTCATTGCAGGATTGTCGAGATATTTTTTGTTATTGATGTACCGATACGAGTGGAAAAAGTCGGATTTCGTAGCATACGTGTTGTACATCATAACAACATCATCCCAATTGTTAAAAACGTACTATTTATAGTAGGGATGTATTCAGCATCAACATCGGGTATCCAACATGGGGTGCCATTAAGCGAAGAATGTACATCAGCCATAACTGTTCCTGTGTAAATAATAAATAAAAAATGTTTAATATTCCTGTGTAAATAGTAAATAAAAAATATTTAATATTGTAGTAATAGAGGGTGTTTCTAGTGGAATGCACATGTGCATGATAAATAATATAAATAAGAAAATATGTGGTATTAGTAGTTTTTTAAACATATGTACGGTTAAGTACCGTTGGTATCCTAAACATATGTACAATTATGTACTTTGCGGTTGTTACATATTGTCATTAAATGTATACATAATGTAATTGTCAATATAATGCACGTGTGCATAATGTAATTGTCAACATAATGCACACACACGAGCATTATCATTTTATATATAATGACATATTTTTTTTGAACATAACAAGATGCCATATATTCAAACCAGAACTCTAGCCAGGAACTAGAGAAGTACGCTTACAATAAACATATAAATTCTTAATTTTCTATGACATTCACACCACTGGTGTACCACTCTTCAGTCACTAAATTTTCCATTAAATTCTCCATTTTGGCTCTAACTTTCATCTACAACATAGTACACTCCTTGACTTGTTCCAGTCTTATAGCGTTTGAAAACTGCACGACTTTGAATACATTCTCATTTCTGCTCAACCATATGATCCATAATGTAGCCATCACTATGCAGTTGACTGCCTTTTTCTTCTTCTTAGAAATATCCAGCTTACAAGAAAAAGAGAGAATATCTGCCACTGTTGAGCAAGAATGTAAATCTTTTACTCCCAGCCATGCTCCGACCATCCACCATAGCGTTTTCGACATCTAACACGTAATGAGGATGTGTTCAACAGTTTCTTGCTCGTATCCGCAACCCGTGCACAATGTGTTGCTGATCTGAATTCCTCTTTTTTTCTGGCTCCGTCTTTGTCGGTAACCAGCCTTCAACGCCTTTCCATGCTAACATATTGGCTTTAGGTGTAGCCCAGCCGTTCCAGGTCATTACTAAGCCACTCGACGGGTCCCCCCCTTGTGACACACAAATCCTCTCTAACGGTTTTAACATTAAAAGTCGACTTATTTTCCGAGTGCCAACCCCACCCATCTTAACCCGTCTTCATTCTGGTGTCTCTCAGCAGCACCAAAAGCTGCATAAACTCCACCCATGCCTCCCCGGTTATCGGCTTGTTCTTCCATTGCCAATCCCACATAGTCACCTCCCCTATTTTTTTGTAGTTGTCTGCCACCCAAGACCCTTTGTTTGCTGCCATTCTGTACATAATTGGATAGTCCTCCATAAGGCACTTATTCAGAATCCATACATCAACGACATAGTCTAATTTTCAACATAATGCACATGTGCATATAATTTAATACAATTTGCAATTAACATAATGCACAAGTGCATATTGTCACAACCCCCGGTCCCTAGTTCCCGGGAACGGGCGACCGTGAGCCAGTTTCGGTGGTATCACATTTATTTATCCAATTTGGCAGCGGAAATTTTCATCAGGACCGTAGTTAGGAAATATTTAATCAGAGTAAACCACCATGTTTTATAACATTAAACATATGGGTAAAAACCCAAGTTTTCAATACACACGTTTCATAGGAATAAATCCTATTTATTTAATAAAACATCCATTTTATTCTTAGGTAACTTTATTGCCACTTTTCCAAGCCTCCAGTGCTGTCCAGCTGGCTTCTATTTGGCTTTCACATTTTGTTACCTGAAACGTGTTTTAAAACATTTTGTCAGTGGGAAATACTGGTGAGTGAATCCCAGTTTAATCAAGTTTAAATAAAATTCACAGTGAACAGTATTGAGGGCGATCCCGCAATTACATTTGTTTCCAAGTTATATCAATTATCACCCGTTGGTACTGTCGACACCCGACTTGTGGAAATGTTACTCCTTAACCAGGTTGTAACAAATTTTGTATACAAAACCCCAACATACCCACGATAATTTTATTCTTACAAATACTCAATAACTGTCATTCGCATGGAAAGGCATTTAAGGTTTTGTAAAAACAGTTAACAAAAAGGAGATTACTCACATTGCTGTTTTAGGTTATTCTTTAGGGTTTCCTGGTGAATATCTATAATTTACACAAATGCACGTGTGTTAGTATAATAACCCATTTTAACATTAGTAATACCCTCCCCGAGACGGCATTCCAACGACTACGTCGGGCAGAACCACGACAGCCGTTACGGAACCCTAGATCAATCGGGCAGCGTATCTAATACGTCTCCAGGGGTTATAATACTTACATCGTAGCAGAACCTCGCTATTTTAGGGGGTATAATGCCCGGGTATAGTAACGCCACTACAGAAAATTAAGAAAGAAAGAAAGATTTGAGCGAGACGGACTGAAGGCCGTTGCCTTCTATTTATAGGGCTGTAATCGCACTTTCTCGCGGCCCGCGTGAAGAACAGGCCAAGCTTACGCGGCCCGCGTCAACGCTGGGTCAACGCGTAGCTTGGCTGGGTCAGCGTATAGGTCCGCCACGATGATGACACGTGTCATCACCGGGCTGCGCTACCATTTGAGACACTCGCGGCCCGCGTCAACTAAAGAATTCAGCAGAGTCCGGTTACACCTTCATACGGCCCGCGTTAAGTTGAGGTGAGGTCCTACGCGGCCCGCCTCAGCTTAATAATTATTGTTTTTAATTTATTTTATATATTATATTCTAATTTGGGCTCGGTTTTCACATACGGGTTGCATATAAAGACATATTGATATATTTAAAGATATATTAGGGTGTCAGAAATATTATGAGGGTGTCGGTTTTACCGAGGGTTGTTATATCCTCCCCACCTTGTTTTAGAGATCGTCCTCGAGATCTACTGGAACAAGTGTGGATATTTCTTTTGCATTTCTGATTCAAGTTCCCATGTATATTCAGGTCCTCTTTTGGAGTCCCATTTCACTTTGACCAGAACTAATCTCTTATGCTTGAGATTTTTAATTTTTCTATCTTCAATCTGTAGAGGCCTCTCTACAAATTTGAGTTGTTCATTAACCTCTATATCTTTGAGAGGTACTACGAGTGATTCATCAGCTAGGCACTTTTTGAGATTAGATACATGAAATACATCATGTATTCCTACCATTTCCTTTGGCAGTTGTAGCTGATAGGCTACAGGTCCTATTCTTTTAAGAATTTTGAAAGGTCCAATATACCTGGGACTTAGCTTTCCCCTTTTGATGAATCTTACCACTCCTTTCCAGGGAGAGACTTTCAATAATACTTTATCTCCCACTTGAAATTCTAATGGTTTGCGTCTGTTATCGGCATAACTCTTTTGTCGATCACGTGCTGTTTTCAGTCGTTCCTTGACTTGAATGATTTTATCAGTTGTTTCTTGTACTATCTCGGGTCCAGATAATTGTTTTTCCCCAATTTCTGCCCAACAGACTGGGGTTCTGCACTTTCGTCCATAAAGTGCTTCGAATGGTGCAGCATTGATACTTGTGTGATAACTGTTATTATAAGAAAATTCTATTAAAGGTAAGTGTTCGTCCCAATTACCTCCAAAATCAATTACACAAGCTCTAAGCATGTCCTCCATTGTCTGAATTGTCCTTTCGCTTTGTCCGTCCGTTTGAGGATGATAAGCTGTGCTTAGATTTATCCTGGTTCCCATTGCTTTTTGGAAACTTGACCAAAAATGAGAAGTAAAACGGCTATCTCTATCGGAAACAATTGATAAAGGAATGCCATGTAAAGAAACGATTTCATTTACATACAATTTAGCTAATTGTTCCATACTAAAGGTTTCCTTCATTGGTAAGAAATGAGCTGACTTGGTTAACCTATCTACAATCACCCAGATTGTATCATTACCTTTCCTTGTTTTAGGCAATTTGGTAACAAAATCCATTGTTATCAATTCCCATTTCCAAACTGGTATTTCTAATTGTTGTAACAAACCTGAGGGTTTCTGATGTTCAGCTTTAACTTGTGAGCAAGTTAAACATTTAGAAACATAAGCTGCTACATCCTTTTTCATTCCTATCCACCAGAAATTTTTCCTTAAATCCTGGTACATTTTATTACTTCCTGGATGCATCGTATATTTAGACTTATGAGCTTCTTCTAATATATGGTGACGTAAATTTCCTAATTTAGGTATCCACATTCTCTTTTTATGGAACCTCCAAATTCCATCTGTTCCTTGTTCTAATTCCTTAATCATTCCCTTTAATTTTTCAGTATCCTCCTTGATTACTGATTCTTGTGCTTTTCTAATCTGATTGTTTAAATCTACTTGTAGATTTAATTTAAGAGAACGTACCCTTTTTGGCTTTTCATGATACTTTCGACTTAAAGCATCAGCCACCACATTGGCTTTTCCTGCATGATACTGGATATCACAATCATAATCACTAAGTAACTCCATCCAGCGTCTCTGTCTCATATTCAACACTTTTTGCCCGAAGACATATCTTAAACTCTTATGATCCGTGAATATGGTAAACTTAATACCATAAAGATAATGTCTCCAAATCTTAAGGGCAAAAATTATGGCTCCTAATTCCAAATCATGGGTCGAATAATTTTCTTCATGACTCTTAAGCTGTCTAGATGCATAAGCTATAACCTTTTGGCGTTGCATTAATACGCATCCATAACCTAACTTAGAAGCGTCACAAAAGACTACAAAGTCTTCAGTTCCTTCTGGTAACGCTAGTATCGGTGTATGGGTTAATCTTTGCTTAAGAATTCTAAAGGCTTCTTCTTGTTTTGGTCCCCATTCAAACTTAACAGATTTACAGGTTAACTTAGTTAAAGGAATGGCTATTCTAGAAAAATCTCGGATAAATCTTCTATAATAACCGGCCAATCCTAAGAAACTTCTAACCTCAGTTGGTGACTCTGGGGTTTTTCATTTGGTAATTGCCTCGATTTTTGTTGGGTCTACATGAATTCCTTCATGGTTAACTAAATGTCCGAGAAATTGTACCTGTTCTATCCAAAACTCACATTTTGAAAATTTAGCATAAAGCTTTTCCTTTCTCAATAAACTTAAAAGTAAGTGCAAGTGTTTTGCATGCTCTTCTTTACTTTTAGAGTAAATTAGAATATCATCTATGAAAACAATTATGAATTTATCCAAATATGGCTTACATATTCGGTTCATCATGTCCGTAAATGCGGCTGGGGCATTGGTTAAACCAAATGGCATGACAGTAAATTCATAATGACCATACCTTGTTCTGAATGCGGTTTTAGGAATGTCCTCTTCCTGTACCTTTAATTGATGATATCCTGATCTTAAATCGATTTTAGAGAAAAATCGAGCTCCTTGAAGTTGATCAAACAAATCATCGATTCTTGGTAATGGATACCGGTTCTTAATCGTGACTTTGTTCAATTCACGGTAGTCAATGCACATACGCATTGATCCGTCATTCTTTTTGACAAATAAAATTGGTGCTCCCCATGGCGATGAGCTTGGCTGTATAAATCCTTTCTCCAACAATTCGTCTAATTGTTTCTTTAGTTCTTGCATTTCAGCGGGTGCCAAACGATAAGGTGCTTTGGCAATCGGTGCTGTCCCTGGTAACAGGTGAATTCTGAATTCAACTTCCCTGTCTGGCGGTAGTCCTAGCAATTCTTCTGGAAAGACATCTGAAAATTGGGACACTACTGGAATGTCTTTTAACTCTTTTCCCTTAGTGTTAGTGATTACAGAAATCAAATACACTATAGATCCTTTCCTTATACAACTTGCAGTTTTCATTACAGAGATGAATTTAGTGGGTCTAGATGGCTTATCTCCTTTAATTGTGATCTTTTCACCTCTTGGTGATTTTATCTGTATTGACTTTTGATCACATAAGATATTTGCTTTATTGGCTATTAACCAATCCATTCCTAATACGACATCAAATCCTACCAGATTCATTGGGTAAAGGTTTGCAATAAATTTTTGATTAAAAATTTCTATTCTTGCTCCCTGCAAGATTTCAGAAATTCTAACAGTTTCTCCATTTGCGGTTTCTACTAAACATTCTTGTGGTAGTTTAGTTAATGATTGATTTAGGAGTTTGCAAAATGAAGTATTAATAAAACTTTGGTTGGCACCAGAGTCAAATAATACTTTAGCAAAAATATCATTAACTAAAAACGTACCAGCAATTACATCTGGAATCATCCTGGCTTCATCTGCAGTTAAAACGAATGCTCTAGCATTTTTAGTATTCTTGTTGTTTGCAGCTGGAGTCAATTTTGGGCAGTTTGTCTTAATATGACCTTTTTCTCCACAGTTGTAGCACATTCCATTACTGGCTTTTCTTCTGCAATTTTCTTCCTTGTGTCCTGGCGCCTTACAGTAATTGCAGTAAGTAGAGCATCTTCCAGAATGCTTCTTCTTGCAGTTCCTGCAGTATGGTGCAGAGGTAGAACCTATATTTCTACGGTTGGAATTCCCAGAACGGAATTCTTGGGTAAGCCTTTGGGTTAGGTTTCTCCTCTGGTCTTCTTCTCTAGTACGGATTAACTCATCTGTCAAGGTATTGGCTAGTTCTACAGCTTCTTCTATAGTTTGGGGTCTAGCTGCCTTGACTACATGTCTAATCTCTCCAATTAATCCCCAGATATAACGGGAGATTAATACCGGTTCAGGTGATGCAAGGGTTGGTACTATCCTAGCATACTCAAAGAATGTGGTAGTGTAACCCTTACTGTCTACCCCGGTCATTCTAAGATTCAGAAACTTATTTGCTATCTGTTCCTTTTCGTTGGGAGGGCAGAATTTCCTTTCTACCATATTTTTAAATTCCTCCCATTCCATGTTATAAATCTTATCACTTCCTCTTGACTGGAGGATAGTGTTTCACCATTCTAAGGCTGCGTTTTTAAACAGATTTGAAGCAAACATTATCTTATCTTCTTCAGCACATTTGCTTATTTTTAAAACGGCCTCAGTTTTCTCTATCCAGCGTAGGGCTGCAATGGGTCCTTCATTGCCCGAGAATTCTATTGGTTTACAGGACCAGAATTCTTTGTAAGAACAACCATATGGCATGGTTCTTCTTCTTTTGGGAATGGGCGCTTGAAGTACGGGTCCATTGTTCACGCTGTTTTCCAGTTCACTTGGTCGTTTACTGCTATGCTTACTTTTATTATTCGCTTCTTGAACTGTTTGAATAATAAATGGCATTGCATCTATAATTCCTTGTGCCACTATATGTTGAACGACACTGTTATCCATTTGGTTTCCATTGTTATTGTTGTCCGGATTCTCATTAACCACGTTAATGTTACTCTGGTTATCGTTATTCAGATTATCCTGATTTTCCTCGTCGGCCATCTGAATTTTAAACAATTTACCAAATATTAATATCACAATTAGTATTTGAATATAGCCAATCATACGACACGCACTTTTAACCAAAAGCGTCGAGCATTGCGACTTTTACTCTATTTATATAGTATGCATCATTACACACTAGTACTGAAATTTAAATTACAATACTGACTGAAATGTAAAGCTACAATACTAATAGTAGGCATCGGGTATTGTTTTTTTTTCTAACACATACACACATATATTTTAATTTATTATTATTACTATTACTGTTTCTACCATCACCTTCACTGATATGGATTCATCCAAAAATCCATATTACGCTCATCGTATTTCCATACGAGGCGTTCTCCCACCTGTCGCATTCGATCACTGCTTTCTAAAATTTCCTCCCCAAAAGTCCTAAGTTCTTGGACATTTTCTGCACTCATTGGGGGTGCAGGTTCTAGGACTGGGTTTGGAAACTGGAGTACGGGTTCCTGATACGGAGGCATAGGGGCTTGGTACGGGTATGGATTCTCTAAAATTTCCCTAACATATGCATCACTAATGTTGTAGGGATCTTGAGGATCTAACCCTGGGTAAGCTCCTAAGTTGGGCATTGGCACATTTTCCTGTATTGGGTTTTGTTGCACGTAGTCCCTAACATTGTCCCACCAGGGGTCGTAACTGTTTGGGTCTAGGGGATCTGGTGCAGGTACCCTAGGTATCTCCTCCGGGTTGTAATCAGACATTTCTATCTGGTTTTCTACTTCCATGGGTTGGTCAAGATTTTGTGGTTGTGGTGCTAGCATTTGTTCCAGGTTTGGGTCAGCAGCAGTGGTTGCTAAAATATGGATATTAGCGATACCCCTATTGAGCATGTCCTGATTATAAGCATCAGTCTCTCTTTTTGTTGCGGCTAACACTCGCTGTTCCTGCAACTTTTTCATTCTTTTCCTACGCTCGTGCGCTCCCCTACTGAACCATCCCCTCTTTTTCTGAGGAAATGGCTCTTCAGACTGAGCCTTAAACACAAAGATTCCTTCTTCTGTGTCAGCAGAATACCCCGAGAGGGCAGGCTGAGAAGAGGAGGTGCCTTCGCTCCTAGGCGAACCAGACAGTTGACGATAGGCGTCAGAAGGTCCTTGGTCGCTCATACTGTAAACTAACAAATAGTCAGATAACACATAGCAAGAAATACAATTATACACGTATTTCCATAATTTATTTCCTAACACTTTTGTATTTCGATGTCAGCAGAACACTTCTGTGGCTGAATCAGTGGCATAGCTCTGATACCACCTTCTGTCACAACCCCCGGTCCCTAGTTCCCGGGAGCGGGCGGCCGTGAGCCAGTTTCGGTGGTATCACATTTATTTATCCAATTTGGCAGCGGAAATTTTCATCAGGACCGTAGTTAGGAAATATTTAATCAGAGTAAACCACCATGTTTTATAACATTAAACATATGGGTAAAAACCCAAGTTTTCAATACACACGTTTCATAGGAATAAATCCTATTTATTTAATAAAACATCCATTTTATTCTTAGGTAACTTTATTGCCACTTTTCCAAGCCTCCAGTGCTGTCCAGCTGGCTTCTATTTGGCTTTCACATTTTGTTACCTGAAACGCGTTTTAAAACATTTTGTCAGTGGGAAACACTGGTGAGTGAATCCCAGTTTAATCAAGTTTAAATAAAATTCACAGTGAACAGTATTGAGGGCGATCCCGCAATTACATTTGTTTCCAAGTTATATTAATTATCACCCGTTGGTACTGTCGACACCCGACTTGTGGAAATGTTACTCCTTAACCAGGTTGTAACAAATTTTGTATACAAAACCCCAACATACCCACGATAATTGTATTCTTACAAATACTCAATAACTGTCATTCGCATGGAAAGGTATTTAAGGTTTTGTAAAAACAGTTAACAAAAAGGAGATTACTCACATTGCTGTTTTAGGTTATTCTTTAGGGTTTCCTGGTGAATATCTATAATTTACACAAATGCACGTGTGTTAGTATAATAACCCATTTTAACATTAGTAATACCCTCCCCGAGACGGCATTCCAACGACTACGTCGGGCAGAACCACGACAGCCGTTACGGAACCCTAGATCAATCGGGCAGCGTATCTAATACGTCTCCAGGGGTTATAATACTTACATCGTAGCAGAACCTCGCTATTTTAGGGGGTATAATGCCCGGGTATAGTAACGCCACTACAGAAAATTAAGAAAAAAAGAAAGATTTGAGCGAGACGGACTGAAGGCCGTTGCCTTCTATTTATAGAGCTGTAATCGCACTTTCTCGCGGCCCGCGTGAAGAACAGGCCAAGCTTACGCGGCCCGCGTCAACGCTGGGTCAACGCGTAGCTTGGCTGGGTCAGCGTATAGGTCTGCCACGATGATGACACGTGTCATCACCGGGCTGCGCCACCATTTGAGACACTCGCGGCCCGCGTCAACTAAAGAATTCAGCGGAGTCCGGTTACACCTTCATACGGGCCGCGTTAAGTTGAGGTGAGGTCCTACGCGGCCCGCCTCAGCTTAATAATTATTGTTTTTAATTTATTTTATATATTATATTCTAATTTGGGCTCGGTTTTCACATACGGGTTGCATATAAAGACATATTGATATATTTAAAGATATATTAGGGTGTCAGAAATATTATGAGGGTGTCGGTTTTACCGAGGGTTGTTATACATATAATTTAACACAACATCATTTACAGTCAATATAATGCACATGTGCATGTCATTTAATACAATATCATTTACAAAGTATATACATCATTTACAGTCAACATAATACCTTTAGTCACAAATCAAATGAATTGCAACTCTTGATGTTCTATATTTGTAGGTGTTGTACCAGTCGAAGTAGTGTCAAAAGATAATGAAGGGTAAGTCGACTTTCAACAGTTTTAGACGTAATTCTGTGACTGTCAACGGGATTGACAGCATATGGACCACCAAAGTCGGCATCAGATGTTGTATGAGGATGATATTCAGACAATGTATGAGGAAGATCATCAGATATACGAGGATCGACACATGATGAATTAGAAGACGCCATATGCCGCCGTAAACACCGTGCCGACTGCAACTGCCGAGGAATACGTGAACACCGACTATCTATATGCCGTTGATGTGCGTGAAGTGTGTTATATTTTTGATGAGTATTTAAGCCCCTTTTTACACTTTTAGCCAAGTTTTAAATTTATAAAACACGATATTCACTAACAGTAAACACACATATGGGCAAGTGCACCCATCGTGGACGTAGTATAGTGTTGGTAAGATACCGAGGTCGTCCAAGGACACAAGAGCTTTTAATACCGGTTTATCCTCAACGTCTAATCAAATCAAAAAGTGAGAAAAATGTTTTAAACTAAGAAAAATAAAAACTAACTAAATGCTGAAAATAAAAATAAAATAAAAACAGATAGACAAGATGAATCACTTGGATCCGACACGTGTATTAGTATAACCTTTGATTATTTTCGCACTTTTGCACTTGTTTAAGAGATTATCTTAGTTATTGTAGTAGGCCCCTCTTTTGAAGGCGACGTTACCCTCAACCCAGTAGTTTGAGTCAGCAAGGATACAATCCTAAAGGGTCGGATTATTGAAAGATAATGAATTAAGTTATTAATGCAAATTGTGGTAGGCCCCGCTTTTGGCGGTGACGTTACCCTCGGCTAAGTAGTCTGAGTCAGCAGGGATACAGTCCTAAATAGCCGGGTTATAGTATTAATAGTAGTTAACTTATGAGGGGGTCAAAGAGTTTGGATCCCCGCCATCCAATACCTATGGGCATTGAAGGAGATCCTACTAAATTTGACCCAGGTCCCAAGCAGGACCTCTAAACGCTGAACAAGGGCAAGACCCTTACCAAACCGTTCCCTTAACCCCCGACCAGGTAGCCAACATACCTCCATATAGACCGTGGAGATATGAATGATGAAAATCTTTTATTTTATATAGACAGTAAAATAATGCCAAGACACCACGGACAAACGATAAGGAAAGATCACCTTCAACATAAGTAACTAGTTATTAAAGTCATTAATACAAAACCAAATAAAAAGTGCAAAAGATTAAAAATAAAAAGTATTATACTAAACACTTGTCTTCACCAAGTGATGTAAGAGACTTAGGCAAACATGACCTTGATTGTCAAGAACTCTTACGATCAATCTTGGATCCCGAGACGACTCACACACTCTACGATGGACAATGGATGATGGTGGTGGATGATGGTGTTATGGTGGTGGTGGGTGGTGGATGAAGTGTGAGAGAGGTGGTGTGCCAAGGGATGAGAGAGAATGAAGCCAAGCTCCTCTATTTATAGGCTGAACAGAAGGCTGGACACGGCCCCGTGTCCGCTGGACACGGCCCCGTGCCCGTCTGACATTCTCTCACTTCATTAATTGTAATTGCGAATTACAATTAATGCGCCTGCTGTACTTTCACCACGCCCCCGTGCTCGCTGGACACGGCCCCGTGGTGGGCAATGGAAGCTTCTACTGGTTTGTCTTTTCTGCTGCTTCCTGGGCACGCCCCCGTGTTCGCTGGACACGGGGCGTGTTCAGACTCTGTTTCTTCTCCTTTGCCTTGGGAGGTGCCGTTGAGGGTCCGGGCAGTCCACTTTTGTTCCTTTTTCTTGTATTTATGGTAGAATTAGTTGTCTTTTTGCTTCTTTTGTGATTTTGAGCTCATTTCATCCTGAAAATACAAAAGGAAGACAAAAACACTCTTTTTCCAACATTAGTACTTAAAAAGGGTTAGTTTTATGCCTTAATTGATGTGATTTATATGTTGCATTTTACACACATCAAATACCCCCACACTTGAACTTTTGCTTGTCCTCAAGCAAAACTCTTTAAATGTGGCTTACACTCCCAAATGGAATAGGTAGAAGAGAAGTTTTTTAGCTTGTCCTAGAGTGTCGGGAATCCAAGGTTTTTATAGGTTTTATTTTTATTTATTTACAATCCTATTCGTTATGATTTATTTTGAACGTTTCATAAGATGAATTACTTATTTGGGCATAGCATGCCTTATTAAAATTCCATTTATATACAAGTTCACATACCTCACGGGAGATCACTCAACACTCGGCCGAAGGTGTATATTTTAGTGAATCACTCGAGAGCGGCACGGAACTCACGTCTTCCATATGCTTGCCAAGCAATCAATCCTCATCCTTTTTAACTTTTTACCTTTGTAAATATCAAGAGGACTTTTTTGGGGTGAAGGCTTGGGTTTAAAGGTGGGTGGTTGGTTAGTGGTTAGTAAAAAGGGCGAAAATCGTAACAAGCGTCGGTTTTCGTGAAGTACCTTGTTTTTAGTGACTTTTTATTTTGAAGTATTTCTCCAAACAAGCTTTTATAGCTTTTGTTTGTTTTTGACTTCATCATCATCATTTTTTTTTATTTTTTTTTTTCGATAGTCACATAAAAAGGTGAGTTTACGAAAAAACGAGCTTGTTACTAAAATAAAAAAAAGGTTTTTGGTGGATAAAAAGGGTTTTGGGGTAATGAAATGAAAGGTTTAGGCTCAAAGGGGCTATCTAGGGGGATTTTGGGTAGGTAAAAAAAAATGAAAAATAATGGTTTTGAAAGAAAATTGGTTAGTCCTAATGCCTCCATCATTTACTTACTTGGGTTTAAGTTGGTAAGGACCGGGAATGTATCGTCGTGGCAAGTTCTAGATTTGTAAGGACCGAGCGGCTATTCACACAAGAAACGAAAAATGAGCATTTAATCTAAATATGTGTATTTTTGTGCTCAATAAAGGCTCAAAACTCACTTTTGTGGGAATGGGTTTTTAATGTGACCAAACATATATAATCGAATTTTTAACTAGACTTGTTATACCGTTTCATAATTTTCTTATGTTGGTTCTTTTTTTATCACGACGCTATCGGTTGTAAACTTGTAAAAATATAACCTTTTTAGAACTTGTTATTCCCAACTTAAACTAAGACAAGTAAATAAAAAAAATGAAAAAGTTTTTGAAAAAATTTGGGGTGTTTAGCGTTTCCAATAGAGTTTTGTGTAAGGCTTGTGTTTAGGATTTTGCAAAATTTCAAGGTTTTAGCATCCCCCCCACACTTAAATTACACATTGTCCTCAATGTGTCCAAAAATAATGTTTTTGGTTGATTAGAATGTATAAAAGTGGGTTAAAAAGCAAAGATTTATGTTACTGGCATCCTGGACACGGCCCCGTGTTGACCGGGCACGGCCCCGTGGTCAAGTGCCAGTAACAAAAATTACAGAATTGAAACAGAAGCCTGGACACGGGGGCGTGTCCGCTGAACACGGCCCGTGTCCAGTTACCTGAACTGGGTGATTTTCTGCAGGGGCTCAGCACGGGGCCGTGTTGGTTGGGCACGGCCCGTGTTGAGCCTTCTGTGATGGAGATTTTTGTCGGGTTGCTCTGTTCTTCGTGCATGGTTCCATTTTTCTCGTTCCCTTTTTCATCCATTACCACCATGAGTGTGTTTTATTCTCAAAACAACCATCAATCTTAAAACCATCATAACATTGCTAATAGAGAGACATTACATTAAGTTAGCTAAATAACTAAGGGATACATAAGGTTATCATAAGGGTTCTACTTATTTAGGAAAATTTCGGGAATAGCTTCCCGATGTAGTAACTCTTCCTAGCCGATGACTCCTCAGTTGTTACTCAAAGCCATTCTTCTATCTCCCTTGGGAGGTAGAAGGTAGCTTCATTCTCTTCCGTGTCTCGGGGAGGAACGCTCACCGGGACTCCTTGCACCACCCTTGGTTGAGGTACTTGGTGCATGGCGTGCCATTCGGCTGGAATGATGACCTCGGGTACTACATTCCACGCCCTTTGGGTTATCACTGGAACCAAAGGCGGGGAAGCGAGAAGGTTTAACCTTTGGTGCAGGAGGTTTACTTCTCGCAGGCAGCCCTCCAAACCTACCGTCAGATGATTAATACGGTCCACCAATGCTTCCTCGACCCCCGTCATTTCGTCTATGGCTTCCCTCAAAGCGTAAACGTAGTTTACTAGGGAATCCTCCGCCGTGGACGATCTCCTTCCATTTCGGTTATTTCTTGAAGATGTTCCGCTGTTTCTGCTGGCCATTTTCTGCGAAATAAACCGAAGATAACTAAACTTTTGCAAAACAGTACCTCGAACACGGCCCCGTGCTTAGTGAGCACGGCCCGTGTTCAGCTGTCTGCAGGACTTTTTTGTCTATCGATTCCAGGTTTTTAAATTATTTTAATACACTTTTATTGTGTTTTAAGCTCAGATAATTTAAAACAAAGTTATAGAACTAACTTTATACAAGAATCCGTAGAAAAAGTTCCTACAAACTTTTCATAGAAGGTTGGAATCATGGGTTTCCAAGCTTCCATGGAGGTAAGGTTTGAAAAATTTTTGGAAGAAGGAGAAATGAACAAAAGTGGAAAAGACAAGAGGGTCCTTAGGAACCTTCTTTTAGCACTTACCTAGGATGGTATATGTGAAGATCCCTGGAATCTCTGCTTGGTGAAGTGGTCAAAAATGAGCAGGATTCAGGCTGCATTTAAAGAAAACGACAGCACACTGGACACGGCCCCGTGTCCGCTGGACACGGCCCCGTGTGCAGAAAAAATCCTGACACATTTTGTCCGTATTCTGACAGAATCAGCAGAGAATCTTCTGAGTGAGCACGGGGGCGTGTTGACCGGGCACGGCCCCGTGTCGGCAGGCTGTTTTATGGAGTTTTGTCTTTACTAAGGAGCTAATCTATATCGGGTGGCTCTTGACTTGTTGGAACAACCCCAAAGTGCCTAAGATACCTTAATTGTCCTATACTAAGGCGAGAACGCAAGAGGTTGTCGGTGAGGGTAATTCCTATTTTCATTCTAGGTGGACAAGTCCAACCCTTTCCCGGGCTCTCGTTAAAGAAGGTGTATGCCGAATCGCTCAGGTCTATGTATGCATCAAACGAAGTCGAAGGGGAGTCCTTCACGGCACAATCGGCACAGGGACGACTATCGTCCGCGTCTTTTCTAGGTAAGAAGGTATTTTCGGGAGCAACGAGGTTGTCGGAATGCGGTTCCAACATTTCCTTATGGTCATCATCTTGGGATGGATCTAAAAAATCCTTCCTGGGTTCTTTTGACCAATTGAGAAGTAGTTCTTCTAGTTGAAATAGCTCGTCAAGGAGCATTTCTCCTAGAATATCTGGTTGGGCGCATTCGAGGGAGAAATAGTGCTTATTTTTACTTTCGCTCCTCTTAAGGTTACAAGGAATCGGTGGGTCTATATAGTGGGGCCTATAAGTGAGGAAAAAACATTTTAATTCCTCATGTTCGCCTCCACATATTCGACACCACAAACCATAAGAGTGCCGAAAGTAAAAAGAATTACTATCACTCATGTTTGTGTCAGAAATTACCAACCGCCGGGATCTAACGGTTCTGTTTTCAGCAACTGAATCTTGGGCACGGGGGCGTGTTGAGTAGACACGGCCCCGTGTTTAGCCTACTGTCTGACTTAAAACAGGATTGCCAGTTCCAATGATTGAGCACGGGGCGTGTTCAGCGGGCACGGCCCCGTGTTGAGCTCTGCAGAAGCTAAAAATCTAAGAAAAATCCTAAAAAAAAAATTAAAGAAAAATAAAAATATGATTAGGCCGTTGATTCCTAACTTTCTTAAAATCCTTGTGTCCCCGGCAGCGGCGCCAAAAACTTGATGTGCGTGAAGTGTGTTATATTTTTGATGAGTATTTAAGCCCCTTTTTACACTTTTAGCCAAGTTTTAAATTTATAAAACACGATATTCACTAACACTAAACACACATATGGGCAAGTGCACCCATCGTGGACGTAGTATAGTGTTGGTAAGATACCGAGGTCGTCCAAGGACACAAGAGCTTTTAATACCGGTTTATCCTCAACGTCTAATCAAATCAAAAAGTGAGAAAAATGTTTTAAACTAAGAAAAATAAAAACTAACTAAATGCTGAAAATAAAAATAAAATAAAAACAGATAGACAAGATGAATCACTTGGATCCGACACGTGTATTAGTATAACCTTTGATTATTTTCGCACTTTTGCACTTGTTTAAGAGATTATCTTAGTTATTGTAGTAGGCCCCTCTTTTGAAGGCGACGTTACCCTCAACCCAGTAGTTTGAGTCAGCAAGGATACAATCCTAAAGGGTCGGATTATTGAAAGATAATGAATTAAGTTATTAATGCAAATTGTGGTAGGCCCCGCTTTTGGCGGTGACGTTACCCTCGGCTAAGTAGTCTGAGTCAGCAGGGATACAGTCCTAAATAGCCGGGTTATAGTATTAATAGTAGTTAACTTATGAGGGGGTCAAAGAGTTTGGATCCCCGCCATCCAATACCTATGGGCATTGAAGGAGATCCTACTAAATTTGACCCAGGTCCCAAGCAGGACCTCTAAACGCTGAACAAGGGCAAGACCCTTACCAAACCGTTCCCTTAACCCCCGACCAGGTAGCCAACATACCTCCATATAGACCGTGGAGATATGAATGGTGAAAATCTTTTATTTTATATAGACAGTAAAATAATGCCAAGACACCACGGACAAACGATAAGGAAAGATCACCTTCAACATAAGTAACTAGTTATTAAAGTCATTAATACAAAACCAAATAAAAAGTGCAAAAGATTAAAAATAAAAAGTATTATACTAAACACTTGTCTTCACCAAGTGATGTAAGAGACTTAGGCAAACATGGCCTTGATTGTCAAGAACTCTTACGATCAATCTTGGATCCCGAGACGACTCACACACTCTACGATGGACAATGGATGATGGTGGTGGATGATGGTGTTATGGTGGTGGTGGGTGGTGGATGAAGTGTGAGAGAGGTGGTGTGCCAAGGGATGAGAGAGAATGAAGCCAAGCTCCTCTATTTATAGGCTGAACAGAAGGCTGGACACGGCCCCGTGTCCGCTGGACACGGCCCCGTGCCCGTCTGACATTCTCTCACTTCATTAATTGTAATTGCGAATTACAATTAATGCGCCTGCTGTACTTTCACCACGCCCCCGTGCTCGCTGGACACGGCCCCGTGGTGGGCAATGGAAGCTTCTACTGGTTTGTCTTTTCTGCTGCTTCCTGGGCACGCCCCCGTGTTCGCTGGACACGGGGCGTGTTCAGACTCTGTTTCTTCTCCTTTGCCTTGGGAGGTGCCGTTGAGGGTCCGGGCAGTCCACTTTTGTTCCTTTTTCTTGTATTTATGGTAGAATTAGTTGTCTTTTTGCTTCTTTTGTGATTTTGAGCTCATTTCATCCTGAAAATACAAAAGGAAGACAAAAACACTCTTTTTCCAACATTAGTACTTAAAAAGGGTTAGTTTTATGCCTTAATTGATGTGATTTATATGTTGCATTTTACACACATCAGCCGTGAAAACCACCGTGCACGGCTCTCCGCCGCCGTGAATGCCTCTCAACCGAGTGTGAAGACCATGAACTGGTGAACTACTGAAACCCTAAAATAGAGATAACAATGACATAAGGAAAAAAAAGAACGCGTGTTTTGTATAAACATAATATAATTACAAAAATGCCATGTGTTCACACTGGTTCTTGCGGTTCTCGCAATAAAGGGTGGTTCCTAACGGATATATAGTGGAGGGTTTAAATAAGAAGAATTTTTTTGTAAGAAGAAATAAGAAGAAGTTTCAACCAATAAGAATGCTTCATTTTACTTCATTTAATATTTGCATTTAATTTTAATATAAGGGTATATTGGTAAACTTACATAAATCATTAATTTGTATTCTTCCCTTTTTAATAACTAACTAAACTAAATTTGTAACTCCTTTTCAAAATATATACTTTTATCAAATTTAAAAAAACAACTTAATTTAAAGTGTAGAATAAATTACTAATTGTGTAGGATAAATTATGAGTTGTGTAGGATATATTTTGAGGTGTGTAGGATAAATTTCGACTGTGTAGGATAAAATTCTATAATATGTAGCGTATATGTAGGAAAATTTTGATATGTGTAGGTTTTTTTTGGATTCAATGTAGGATAATTAATGATTAGTTGACTAATTAATTAAAGAGAGAAAAATTAATGATATGAGTTATAAATGAAATAATATTTTACTAATATGCCCTTTCTTCTTTTTATTCTCACATTAAACTTTTTCTCGAATGAACCTTCCCATATATATATATATATATATATATATATATAGAGAGAGAGAGAGAGAGAGAGAGAGAAAGTGTAAAATACATTACGGCTTAACGTACATCACGTACGACAACGTGCGTGATTATATCAAATTTTCATTTAGGATGGGTCTGATCAATTTCGTCCAATTCGTTTCAATTCTCTTTTCGTTTCATTTCAAATTGGCTATTGTTCGGTCAATTTCATCGAATTGGGTTCAAATTCATCGTTGATTTTGAAAAGTTTCATCAAAATGTCGACCCTCGAAATCAAACCATAGAACAGAGGATGAAGAAACATGACAAAGCTTTGATTCAGACCGTGGAACAGAGGATGCAGGAATATGACCAAGCTTTGATTCGATTGGAGTCAGAGGGCAGTAACAATGGTTTAAGATCGTAGAACAGGGGATGCGATTTTTGAACTGTGAGATAGGGCATGCATGATTACGTACGTGATTTATGTTTCCAACATGCATGATTAGTTTTTTTTGTGGCAGATTGGGTAAGGTGATTCATCAAAATTAAAAAAGACCAAAGTGGCTTCATCAACAGGGTTTGTGGGTCCACTAAAAGGATAAGTGTCCTCATCAAACTGAGCATGACGGGTGATGTAGACACGATGAGATTTTGGGTCAAGACAGCGATACCCTTTGTAGCTCGCATCATAACCAATGAAGATGCATTCGGAGCTTCTAGGGGAGAGTTTGTGTTTCGCATAATCGTGTAGGTAGGGAAAAACTCGGCAACCAAAAACACGAAAGGTGGAATATGTGGGAGGAGTTGCATACAAGATTTCATAAGGGGACTTGAAATCAAGCAACGGAGTTGGTAGACGGTTGATGATGAACGTGGCTGAAGCAAAAGCGTCTGTCCACAAAGTGGCAGGCGCATGAGAGTTAAATAGCATGGCTAGACCGATTTCAGTAATGTGACGATGTTTATGTTCAGCACGGCCGTTTTGCTGAGGCGTATGAGAACATGATAGGCGATGATGGATGCCCTGTTCTTGAAAAAGTTTTTGAACTTTATGATTCGTGAATTCAGTGCCACCATCACTTTGAAAAATTTTAATTTTCCTGGATAACTGATTTTGAACGAAAGGAATAAAAATTAACAATATGGCATAGAAGTCAGATTTATTTTTTAGTGGATAAAACCATGTGAAACGTGAATGGTCATCAATAAATATGGCATAGTAGCGATAACCATCAGTAGAGGTGACCGGTGAAGGACCCCAAAGATCACAATGAACCATATCTAAAGCATGCGAAGAACGTTTATCATTTAAATCAAAGGGCAATCGATGTGCTTTAGATAACCGACAAGGTGAACAAATACCAGGTTTAGGTAGCAAAGAAGTTACAAATAATGAACCAAGTTTATGTAATCTAGTAATAATATCAAAAGACACATGACCCAAACGACCGTGCCAGCGTTCAAAAGAGGCTTTAAGATGACGACTCGAGTAAGAAGCAAGAAACGCTTGATTTCCTTCACGGAGGATATAGAGCCCATTTTCACATGTTCCCCTTGCCAGGATTTCCTTGGTTTTTCGATCCTGAATGTGAAAAAAATTATTAGAGAGCAAAACATTAACGGGTGAGTCATTTGTTAGTTTGCTAATAGAAAGAAGTCGTTTTGTGAGATGGGGCACAACTAAAACATTTTTTAAGGAGATATTAGGGGTAAGAGGCGCAATGCCGACTTGGGTGACCGGCAATGTGTGGCCATTCCCAAAACAGACGAAGTCATTTCGGAGATGACCCGAGGTATGGGTAAGGTCCTGTTCAGAGGGTGTCATATGGGCAGACGCACCTGTACACATGTCCAGTCAGGATACTCCTCAGTGAGGTTACACTGAGCATGGAACGCTTGAGCCAAATTGGCATCAGTAGGAGTAGCCTGTTGAGCATAAGAGGCAAGGTTTGGGCACAGATTTGCGTAGTGGCCATCTTTCCTACACAATTGGCAATGAGGCTGTCGTTTACCTCTGCCACGACCTGCACTACGACCACGACCACGGTTGAGCAACAAAGACGGCTGAGGGTGTTTGTTAGCCGTGAATGGAGGCAAGCCATGTCTCCTGATTTTCGGCTTTTCCAAGAAGTTCCCTAAAAGAGGCCGTGCCGAGGGCACGGTGGGTAGTGGAGAACTGTTCAAACGCAGTGCCAAGACCAGATAAGAACCAGTGGCATTTGTCGGTTTCAGGAACAGGGTGTCCGATGGCCGCGAGTTGGTCATAAATATTTTTGAACTTGCGACCAAACTCGGTGATAGAGGATGATCCTTTTTGTAAAAGCCGTAGGGTGTCACGAAGCATGTGCATGCGATGAGTAGAGCGTTGACTGCAGGCAGTCTCTAACGCAAGCCATATTTGACGAGCATTGGAAATACTAATGATTTCAGACATGGCTTCTTCAAAGAGTGATGATTGGAGAAGGAGACAGACGGAACGGTCACTGGTTAACCAGGTCGCATAGGCAGGATTGGGGACCGGTTTGTCAGGTTTTTCCGATTCAGTGATGGTTTCGGCTGGAATGGAGGCTGTGCCGTCAATATGGCCAAGAAGGTTCTGCATGGAAAGAGCAAGAGTAACCTGCTGTGTCCATGCAAGGTAATTTGTGGAAGTGAGTTTTAGAGGAATGAAGTGTAGGAGAGAGTGGAGGGGAATGGGATTGGAGGCTGAGGAGGCGGCCATGAAGAACACAACGACGGCAGAAGGCAGGGAAAAAGAAGAATTAGGGTTAGGGTTAGGGTTAGGGGGTGGGCCGAAGAAGATGAGAGAGGAGGGAGGGTGGGATCGCCTAATTGGCTGATACCATGTAAGGGTTCTCAATCAATGATTCTATTATGCACAGAATGATACAATATATAATACAATCTAGTTCTATACTAGAAAATAAATAATACATAACAAATACAAAGATAACACTCCTTAATTTATGTAATGCTGTTACCGGTCATATGTTAAGTCGTAATGTACGTTATATTCTTTTAACCGACTTTATATTTATATTTTCTTGTATGATTACTTTACTAAGTGCGGGTATCGTAATGATAGTAAAACCCAGTATAACTTTATCACAAGTTCAATAAACAGTTCGGTCTCCCTTTATCAGTAGAAACACTTGATAGTGTATGATGCTGAGAGCGTCTATCAACAAACCCACTCTTCTTCTTCTTCCCCCCAAAATCAATATTTTCCCCCAAATCTTCTCCAACATTTCTTTGTAATATCAAGTGGGTATTAATCCAGATCAATCAATGATGTCGTGTTCGTCTTCTTCATCTGGGTCAGAGGATGAATGCATGAATTCGTACAGGAGAGGAGGCTACCACGCGGTTCGAATCGGCGATAAGTTCTCCGGTGGTCGATACATCGCTCAACGGAAGCTCGGATGGGGCCAGTTCTCCACTGTTTGGCTTGTGTATGATTCTCAAACATCTGTAAGTTTTTTGTTCTGTTTGATTGATATATGATCATGTACAGTGATAGTTTGCTATGATTACATTTAGTTACAAAGTTATGAAGATATGAAATGGTCCTTTAATTAATGCTACTTATAAAATTTTTGGTGATTCGTTATTTCCAAAGGGGAAGTTATTATTAATATTATTATGTTTGTATCTGTAAATAGATAGTTTCCTTTATGTTTTACTCATGGGCTGCTGCTGCATTTGATTTAATAAAAATGCTACTTAAATTTAGGATTTGTAGACTAATGTTAAAAGGGTATATCCTTGGTTTAAAAATGGTGTTTAGGAAAAAGAATCAGGTCATGTAGTTCTGGGTCAATATTGGTCAAAGTTCGGGTCTCAACGAGGTTTATATTTAAAAAAAAAACCCAAAAGGATGAAGAAATATATGTAAAACACGTTTTTTAACGGCGAATTTCTTGCTCCTTGTGAGACTTGAACCCAATACCTCACACTTTAGTGTTTTAAAAGGCTTTACCTTGTCACAGGACCACCGCTTATGGTTGTAAAACAAACATAACGTACCGAGTAAAATCCCACTCGTAGCAAAGCTATTGGTAGGGTGGGATGAAGGAAACCTTTCCTCTATAAACAAGGCTTATTTGGCTGTACTGTACGTATATGATGTGCGTGCTAAACTCTTCGGAGCGCCTCCCGCTTTTTAAACCAAGGTGGTATATCCATTGAAGTTCATCTGGCTCTTAATCAAGAACTAATGAACAGTTAGGCCTGCTTAGGGTAGTAAGTAAGCAGACACTGTTTTCAGAAGGGTAGTTTCCGGGAACACTCTAATCTTAACCCGTATCATTTCTACTTTGTTTGTTAGATTGTAATTCTGTTACAGTTGCATCAATTAAGTATTTCGGGTCTGTTACAAAATGCTTAGTGTTTCTAAATCCACGTTGTTAGTATCTTGTTATCTCGACCAAAAATCAAAGTTGATGGTGGTACAATTGTTCAAGGTGATGATTGTTATCTTGTTTTAATGGTGATATTTTTATGATTTATCCGCCACTAAGATTGTCACTGCAAAAGGAAGCAGAGAGTTACGTGACCAGCTTAAATAATTACCGAATCATCTTATACAGCATATGTTAAAGAATGTCGTATTAGGAAATTTCGGAATAGGTATTGATATTGACGGGTTCTCTATGCAGTTAATATCGGTGATATATCGGTCCCCTAGTAAAATATCGGTACAGATATTATCGGCGATATTGACTGATATAATCGCTATATCACTGATATTTGACCTGTATAACCGATATATCACTGAATTATTAGTGTTAAATTGCTATATATATATATATATATATATATAAATAATGCATTATATTAAAATTACCGACATCCCACCAATATCTCACCGAGATAACCTATATCTCAAATATCGGTCCTTGACCGATATCCGATATTTTACCGCATTAACTGCATAGCGGGTTCTTAAAGACATAAGCCAGGTGTCATAATTTCTTTGGAATTGTGGTTATCAAAGCTGTGGTGTATTTAGAATGTATTAAATAAAATAATAAAACACACTTTTAGCGTTTTGGTAACCATATCTAATATTTTGTTGTTACACAACTGATGATGTAGAACTATGTTGCCCTCAAGATCCAGAAAAGCGCGCGTGAATTTGCTCAATCTGCCATTCATGAAATCGAAGTTGTTTCTGCACTCACTAAACATGACCCAGAGAACAAAAAATGTGTAATACGATTAGTGGACCACTTCAAGCATAGAGGCCCAAACGGTCAACATTTTTGCATGGTCTTCGAATTTCTCGGCAATAGCATTCTCCAACTAATAAAATACAACCGTTATAAAGGCCTTCCATTAAACAAAGTAAGGGATATTTGTAGATGCATACTAACCGCATTAGACTATTTACACAGACAACTTGGTATAATACACACGGACCTAAAACCCGAAAATATACTTCTTGTTTCCACCATAAATCCTTCAAATGACCCAATTCGGTCAAAAACGATCCCCATTCTTAGTAAACCCGAGGGGGGTATGTATAACGGTGGTGGATATGTAGTTAATCCTATTGAGAAAAAGCTAAAGCAGAGGGCTAGACGGGCAGTTGCTAGGATAACCGCAAGACGTGCTTCTTTGGGAGGCGTGCGGCCCGTTACAACGAGAGACAGGTGTCTTGACGGGATTGATTTTAGGTGTAAAGTTGTGGATTTTGGGAATGCATGCTGGGCTAATAGACCACTTGCAGATGAAATTCAAACACGACAGTATAGAGCTCCTGAAGTTATATTACAGTCGGGCTACTCGCATTCAGCTGATATGTGGTCGTTTGCTTGCACCGCCTTTGAGCTTGCTACTGGCGAGATGATGTTTGCTCCCAAATCCGGACAAAGTTTCAGTGAAGATGAGGTACGTATTTTGGATTTCATTCTTCAGCACTTTTTTCTTTATTTAAATTATTTTGTATCTAAAGGTAGCAACTTCGCTCTGTTTACTTATGTATGGGTCGATACTTGTAATGCTATATCTTTCGGGCCACGTACAAAATTGACCTGTTACTCAACCTTTTCTCATTCTTTCACTAGTTGCCAGTAGGGGTGTAAACGAGCCGAGCTCGAGCTTCACTTTGGCTCTTGATTAGTTTTTTCAAGTTCGATCACGGACCGGGCTCTGGTCGTTTATTAATTATTTTATTAATTTATTTTTATACATTTATAACTATATATAATTATACTTTTTGTTGTAACATATAATATATATTATTTAATTATATTTATCAATATGTTGTATATAATAATAATTCTTATGTAAATGTATATTTAATATATCAAATAAAAGTTATATAAAAAATAGGCTCGTTTAGGCTCGCGAAACTACTCAGGCCCGAAAAGTGAAGCTCGGGCTCGTTCAATAAACGGGCTTATTGTTAGGCTCGAGCTTGTTTCTAGCGAGCCAACCGAGTAGCTTACGACTGGCATGGCTCGTTTACACCCCTAGTTGCCAAATGGGTAATACAAACCAATCCCTTAATGGTTTGGGCGGTTTGATCAATTTGCGTTGTGAATACCCTAGATTTGATTTGGTGATCTGGAATGATTACAGGCCCACCTTGCTTTAATGATGGAAATGCTCGGGAAGATGCCACGAAAGGTAATAAATAACTAATTAATTAACCGGACCATTGGTTATATTAGTAGTTTTTTTCTAATGATCTATTTGTTTTGTTGACAACTGATAACAACAGATAGCCATTGGAGGGCTTCGATCGAAAGACTACTTTGACAGATATGGTGACCTCAAACGGATACGTAGATTGAAACACTGTCCTCTCACTTGCTTGTTGACTGAGAAATATAAATTCTGCATGAACGATGCGCGTGATTTTGCAGACTTCTTGATTCCCATTCTTGATTTTGTACCAGAAAAACGACCCACTGCTCACCAATGTTTGCAACACCCGTGGCTCAACAAATCATCTGAATTTAGTGTCCAGAACCTGGATTCTCAGATGTCCAAACTTCAGGTCAAGTGATAAAAATCAATTACAGAACAAGGCAGTTGTATCGGATTTTATCACTTGATTTGAAGTTTTGACATAACCTCAAAATATTCACTTCATTTGTGAAATTTACAAGGGAATATGGTAGTTTTTAAATATTTTGTGGTTCTCATTTGAACCATATACATTATATACATACACACACGGGTTCAATTCATAATTAAATTTTTGGTAGAAAACTGCATAAACACATGTATGTATTGTTTTGTGATTTTATGAAGTTTATTCATGTTTGATTATCTTGTTAAAAGTTGTGAGGCAAAGGTTGTGTGTGGATCTGACAGCCTTCTCACTTAACTTGTTTTGGTTGTTAGGCCGTCTGTAGTGCAGCATTATATCACGCCAAAAGTATATTTGGCGCCCCCATAGCGCCGCCAACACCACTACGGCGGGCGCTATTGGGTGTTTTTTTCCAGCTCCTGTGAAAATCATAGCGGCGTGAGGGGGGATTATTTCATATACTAACACACATATATATACAAAATCGTCGGGTGAGTGGTTCATTTGCTCATGCCCTTGCCGGAGGAAATGTTGGGTCGGGTAGTGGGGCACCTCGTGGCGGGCCTAGTCAGCAAATGCCGGGGTTAACAATACCGGGCCAACTTTTAAGGGGGCTAGTAGTAGTGGCCCGTAATGTTTCAATTGTGGTGAAACGGGTCATCGTCAAGCTGAGTGTAAAAAGGCCGGTAAACAACACTACAAACGAGTCTGAGGATGACCAGTATGAAGAGTACGAAAATACCCCAGTGTACGATGAAGAAACTGAATACGAGGAAGAGTCTACGAGGAAGAGGTTGTGACTGGTGATGTTGGGGTGAACCTGGTAGTCAGGCGCTCTTACTATACACCAAAGGCAGATTGGGATGACTGGCTTAAGCATAACATCTTCCACTCAACATGTACCATTTTGGGAAAGGTTTGAACGTTTATTATTGATTCTGGAAGTTGTTATAATTTGATTCTAAAGAGGCTGTCCAGAAGTTGGCTTTGAAGAGAGAGAGTCATCCCAAGCTTTATAAGCTTCAGTGGCTTAAAAAGAGAGGCGAAGTAACGGTATCTAAGAGAGCCCTTGTTTCTATTTCTATTGGGTTCACATATAAAGATGATGTGTGTCATGTGGTCCCTATGGACTCGTGTCACTTATTGTTGGGTAGACCTTGGGAGTATGAGCATAGTATAGAGCATAATGGGCGGTCCAATACTTATAGCTTTCTGTTTGATGGTGTGAAGATAACTCTTGTTCCTAGCAAGCCTAAGCAGCTAACCACAAAACATTCGGGTACTCTGTTGACCCTTAGTCAGTTTCAAGATGAGCTGGAGGAAGCAGACAATGTTTTTATTTTGATAGGGAAGCCAGTGCCTGAGGAAGTCAAAATTCCTGAATGTACGGTTCCGCTATTTGAGGAGTTTGTTGATGTTTTCCCTGATGATTTACCTGCCAAATTGCCACCCTTATGAGACATCCAACACCACATTGATTTGGAACCGAGGGCCCAACTACCCAATAAGCCCCATTACAGAATGAGCCCAAAAGAGCATGAGGAATTGCGTCGACAGGTTGAAGACTTAATTTCTAAAGGGTATGTTCGGGAAAGCATGAGTCCTTGTGCTGTTCCTGCTCTGTTGACTCCAAAGAAGGATAGAACACGGTGTATGTGTGTTGACAGTCGTGCAGTCAACAAGATCACTGAGAGGTACAAATTTCTAATTCCCCGACTTGATGATTTACTTGACCAAATTAGCGGTGCCACTATTTTCACAAAACTAGACTTGAAGAGTGGGTACTACCAGATTCGACTTAGCTCTGCTGATGAGTGGAAAGCCGCCTTCAAGACTCATGAGGGGTTGTATGAATGGTTAGTGATGCCTTTTGGTTTATCGAATGCCCCTAGTACGTTTATGCGCGTCATGAACCAATTGTTTAGGCCCTTTATTGGTAAATTTGTGGTCATCTATTTTGATGATGTCCTTATTTATAGCCCTGATTTTAATGAGCATGTAAGGCAGGTTTTGACCTTGCTCCATAGGGATAACTTGTATACAGCCAAGAAGAAGTGTCTTCATGGTCCCTAAGGTCCTGTTTTTGGGATATGTTGTTTCTGGTGACGGCATACAGGTGGATGAATCAAAAGTAGCGGCTGTTAAGCAATGGCCAACTCCCACTACGATAACTGAAATACATAGTTTCCATTGTCTTGCTTCATTTTATAGACAGTTCTGTTACACCCCAACCGATGGCGGAAACATCGGGGCGTGGCACTGAGCGAAACAGATTGTCCAGAAGTTTCCATAACGACTAAGATTACCAATTATTTAAATCATCACGTCCCAATTACCACCGAAATCTATGACACACGAACGGAGCATGTCTTCAAAGGTACTAATCGTTCTTTCAGTCTGACCGTCGGTTTGAGGATGAAAAGCGGTACTTATATTAAGCGTAGTACCGAGAGCTGTTTGAAACGTTTCCCAAAGACGCGACGTAAATCGAGCATCACGGTCAGAGATGATGTCGCGAGGCGTCCCATGTCGACAAATGATCTCATCGGTGTAGATTCGGGCTAATCTTTCTACCTTGTAATCTTCTCGTATCGGCAGAAAATGAGCACATTTGGTCAAACGGTCAACGACAACCCAAATGCTTTCGTGACTTGATGGCGTACGCGGAAGTTTCGTTATAAAGTACATAGCTATACTTTCCCACTTCCACATAGGGATTGGGGGTTGTTCAAGCAAGCCAGAGGGTCTTTGGTGCTCAGCCTTGACTTTCGAGCAAGTCAGGCACTTCGAAACATAGAGAGCGATATCCCTTTTCATGCCCGACCACCAGTACTTGTAGCGAAGGTCCTGGTACATCTTATCGGCACCAGGATGAATAGAATATCGAGACTTGTGGGCTTCGTACATCAAAATCTATCGCAAATCGGTCCGCTTGAGGATTCAAATTCGGTTCAAATAATGGAATATCCCATTCGACTTATTCACAAGATGGGCTCCATCGTGATAGATTCTTTCCTTCTTAAAGGTGCGTTCGGTAAAACAAGCATGTTGGGCTTCGCGGATGAGGATTTCGAGATAATGCTGGGCGGGAACATTACGAGCGCTATGCTAATAGCTTCGTCGGCTTAGAGCGTCGGCAATGACATTTGCTTTGCCTGGATGATAGCGAATCTCACAGTCGTAATCGTTGAGAAGTTCTACCCACCGGCGTTGACGCATATTTAGCTCTTTCTGGTCAAAGATATGTTGTAGGCTCCTATGATCGGTGAAGATCGTACACTTGGTACCATACAGGTAGTGTCGCCAAATCTTTAACGCAAAAACAACTGCGCCTAGCTCAAGGTCGTGGGTTGTATAGTTCTTCTCGTGGATCTTGAGCTGACGAGATGCGTAGGCGATAACCTTGTCTCGTTGCATGAGAACACAACCAAGACCAAGGTTCGAGGCATCACAATAGACGATTAAGTCGTCGTTTCCGTCGGGTAAAGTGAGGACGGGAGCATTGCAAAGCATATGCTTGAGGGTTTAGAAAGCAAACTCTTGTTCGGTTCCCCAAACAAAAGGCTTGTCTTTATGCGTAAGAGAGGTAAGTGGCACGGAGATTTTAGAGAACCCTTCGATAAATCGTCGATAATAGCCCGCTAGTCCGAGAAAAGAACGAACTTCAGACGGGTTCTTCGGTGTAATCCAACTCTTAACAGCTTCAATCTTCACTGGATCGACATGAATACCTTGACTATTGACAATATGACCGAGGAATTGAACCTCCTCCAGCCAAAATTCGCACTTGGAGAACTTGGCATAGAGTCGATTCCCTTGGAGCAGTTCGAGAACCAAACGTAGATGTTGCGCGTGTTCGGTTTTCGACTTGGAATAGATCAGGATATCATCGATGAACACGATGACGAAGCGGTCAAGAAATGGTTTACACACGCGATTCATCAGATTCATGAAAACCGCGGGTGCATTAGTTAGACCAAAAGGTATAACAACGAACTCATAATGGCCGTCACAAGTGCGAAAAGCAGTTTTGGGTATATCCTCCTCTTAGATGCGTAGCTGGTGATAGCCTGAGCGTAGATCGATCTTCGAGAAACACGTAGCACCTTGTAGCTGGTCAAACAAATCATCGATTCGAGGCAGGGGATAACGATTCTTGATTGTCAACTTATTCAATTCTCGATAGTCGATGCACATCTTGAACGACCCATCCTTCTTTTTGATGAAGAGGACTGGTGCGCCCCACGGAGAGGTGCTCGGGCGAATGAAGCCTTTATCAAGCAATTCCTGGAGCTGACTCGAGAGTTCACGCATTTCGGACGGAGCGAGTCGATAGGGAGCTTTAGCAATAGGGTTCGCTCCAAGAATGAGGTCGATACGAAAGTCGATATCACGACTTGGCGGAAGTCCGGGAAGATCCTCAGGGAAAACGTTAGGAAATTCTCGAACCACTGGAACATCGTTTACACTAGGTCTTCCTTTCTTTTCCTTCTCCGCTACTACAATATTAGCCAAGAAAGCTCTGTATTCCTTGCCGAGATACTTGCTAGCTTGGACACATGACATGAGTTTAAAACCTTTCGAGGGAGTTTCGCCATAAACATACAGTTGGTCACCATTCGCGAGCGAGAATCGAATCATCTTATCAAAGCACACAACTTCAGCATGGGTTTCTCGAAAAAAGTCCATGCCTACTATGATGTCAAAACTTCCGAGCTGCATCGGAATGAGATCAATCGGAAAGACGTAACTATTGAGCTTAAGAGTACAATCACGAAGAACAGAATTAACGGCGACAGTTCTTCCGGTGGCAACTTCGACATCGAACGTTGAGGGGAGATGGGAGCGCTTACTATTAAGGAGCTTTTCGAACTCAAACGATGCAAAACAGTTATCGGCTCCAGTATCAAACAAACATGAAGCATAAATACCATTCACGAGAAACATACCATTGACCACGTTGTTGTCACCCTAGGCTTGGCGCACATTGATGTTAAAGGTTCGGGCGCGGGCGGCTTGTTGCTGTTGAGGCTGTTGCTGCTGCTGCTGTTGCTGAGGCTGCTGATGCCGTGGCTCTTGTTTCACAACACTGTTCGGGCACATTTTCGCGAAATGGTTGGGATCAGTGGATCACCACACGCGAAGCAGACTCTTGCGTTGATCGCGGGTGCCTGAGCCGCTTGCTGGCCTTGTGGGGCAGGAAGTAGAGCTTGATGAGCAGTAGCTTGAGCTGGTGCTTGTCGAGCACCTGTACGACAGTTGGCAGTGAAGTGGCCGTACATGTTGTAATGCACATAAAATCGGCAGGCAATACCCACTGGATGATGGTAGGTACATGTCGTGCAAGCAGGGTGAGGACCAGTGTAAGCACGCTTTGCAGGCGGTGCGTGGGTGACTGGTGCTGTAGCTGATCGGTGCTGAGTCTGCTGTGGAGCTGGTACAGCTTGGAGCGGGGCAGCAGTAGTGACATCACAGTTCTTGTTGCTGGAGTTGCTGTTCTTCTTATTGCGACGAGAGGACGTTGATGACTGAGGAGCAGTGGTGGTTTCAATGGTTGGTGCGGCGGTAGCTTGATGCTGGTTCTTGGCAGTTTTATCCCAAAACCCAGCTTTGACTCGCTTGTCGTTGATCTCGGCGGCAAGCAGGTAAGTTTCCTCGATTGTTGCTGGCTTTGAGGCATGCACAAAATCTGCAACACAATCCGGCAGAGCTCGGATATACTTCTTGATCGTCATATCAGCAGTCTTCACTTGATCAGGACAGATTATACTGAGCTGATTGAAGCGAGCAGTTAAAGAAGCGTTGTCACCATCCTTCTGCTTCAGATGCTAGAATTCGTCCTCCAACTTTTGGCGCTCATGGGGAGGGCAAAACTCTTCCAACATGACGTTCTTCAACTCATCCCATGTTAGACCATAAGCTGCATCGTTTCCGCGTTTATTCCTCTCGGCCGTCCACCAGTCTAAAGCACGGGACTGGAAGACGCCAGTAGCATTCAGAGTGCAGAGATTGTCAGGACAGCCACTCTGGCGCAGGGTGACCTCGATCGAATCAAATCATTGGAATAAAGCCGTAGGGCCATCTTCGCCAGTGAATTCTTTCGGTACGCAAGCTTTGAAATGTTTGAAGCTAAAAGCAGCTTTAGGAGTAGCTTTAGGAGTTTTAGTCCTGGACTCCTCCGAAGACTTGCTCACATTCTCGTATAGTTCACTCACGATCTGAGGAACAACCTTCGCCACTTGCTTAACGACGAGTGCAGCAAGGCGTTTGTCTCTCTGTTCTTGACGAGTAGTTCGGGGGTGACGGGGTCCAGATGACGACATTGTCTGCAACAGACATCGCCATAGGACTCAAACACAATAAAATCGAATCTCACCTCACACGTCTAATACCACTAAAGCTCAGGATCACGATCACGTAAACACATAGGCACACAATCACATATTCACATAAGCACAGAAGCACATAAGCACGTAAAGCACAGAAACACATAAGCACAGAAGCACGAGAGGCAGTCAGAATACAAAAACCTATCAATCAAAGTCCGCGCGCGTTCGAGAATAGCGATTGCGATTAGCGAATACACAGCGAGTAGTATAGCATAAACGAGTAACATAGCATACGATCATCCATAAGTAGCGATTTGTTAGCGTGTTGAGATAGATGTGCAGTGCGGGTTGTGTGTGTCGATCAAAGCGATAGCAAAAAGCGAATAAATCATCAAAAATCGTAACACATAAACAGATAAAATCACATAATACACACATAATCCACATAAAACGACGAATATCAGAGTCGGCAGTTGCGAGCTCAGAATCGAAACATGTAAAAATCGAGAATAGATTGTCTGCGGCTTGATAGACATTGACTACCCAAAGTGGTTCGACTATTCACAAGGACTTTCAGTACACACTTTGATTTTCGGGACTGTGCTCTCGCCTCGAATATGGGCGATCGGCACGCATCCTTACAGCTATAGTGCAACTTCAAGTCGTTGGAGTCCGTCGAGACTTTGGTGAGAGTTTTGTAAAACCAAAAATAGAGATCGGAACAAGTCATCAAGGTTCGGGTTTCACCCCTGACTTAACAACTTCATTCCTGTTTTAATAAAATAAGGAAGAATTGTGCATCAAAGTATGGATTTCACTCCTGATTCAACGCGAATTCTCCCGTTTATAGGTAAAATGCGGGTCGAACAAGCAATTTAGTTGAGAGTTTGCGGTTTTCACACCTAATCTCGACCTAATCACTTGTTTATTTTCGAAAATTAGAGTGCAGTGATAGTGTAGTGTAGGCGAGAATAGCGAGAAATAGCAAGTAAGTTCGTACAAAACCCCTATAGGGTGTGCACAAGTCGGTCTTTTGGTACCTAACTATAGACTAGGTTGTTTCTAAGACATCGACCCGAATTAGGTCGAGTCTTGCCTAATTCCCTATAGTTATGGATCTGATACCAATCTGTCACACCCCAACCGATGGCGGAAACATCGGGGCGTGGCACTGAGCGATACAGATTGTTCAGAAGTTTCCATAACAACTATGATTACCAATTATTTAAAACATCACGTCCCATACCATGACATAAAAAGTAACATAATTATTACAGGCAAAGTCAAGACAAATTGTTCTGTTTCGACAACTCAGAATTTAAATACAGACAATTCATTTATTTGTTTCTAGACCTTTCCTAGCCTCGATTTCACAGCAAGCCAAGCATTTAAACATTTTAAGCACCTGCCATATACGTTAAAGTAAAAGTCAATACACATAGTGTAAAGGTGAGATACAACTTTAATAGATATTATAGAGTTCGAAATCGTTTATGCATAACGAGCACGTACACAGTGTGAAATGAAGCACGTAAGTTATCGACATGATCCTATCAATACCAATGACTACGGGTTGACTACCCGAGGCAGTTCGTAATACACACTCACCACTGTGAGCCATGTAATTAATTGTCCTTAACAACCCTTGAGTGAACAGGTGCTGAGTCCAAACTATAGTACTATCGTTGCTAAGGAAGGCAGACAGCAATCCATGTGTAAACATAACAAACAAGCATTCATTAAGTCACGTATAACATGCGGTAACGGTTAACGTTTAAAGTATTGCGTAGTGTGTTCGATGTGATTTAGAATAAGTAACGTATGTAATACCCAAAAGTGCGTAAAGCAAAAAGGGTTCGAGTATACTCACAGCGATGATGGATTGAAGGGAGCGCTAGAGTAAGATTAGCCTGATAAGAATGATAGCATAAACAATAAGCGGCGCGTAAAACGATACAAGGTGTCAAGGTATCGGACGGTAATCCGATCGGATGGTAATCCGATCGGATGGCCGGTCGATCGGATGGCAATCCGTTCAGATGGTCACCCGATCGGGTGGCCATTCGATTGGATTGTCATCTCGCTTGGTGAGGATGCGTTTGTGTATGATAGCTTGCCTTTTGAAGTTTTCATTCTAGCATTTTGAAAACAGAGAAGTATCTCTACCCTTCAGGTCGGTCGATCGAACGACGGTTCGGTCGGACGGCGATCCGTGTGACAACTCCAGTTTCCGAGATTCCACTTTCGCATTTATTGCACGTTAACTGTTTGTCTAGTTGTTTACTTACACAATTTGTTTGCTTTGTAACTGTATACGTTGTGATATGATAAAGTGTATTGTGATTGTTGCATGGTTATGTGTTATTTTACGAATGATTTGACAAATACATGAACTTGATGATAAAACTGTAAATTATGTGTGGTGTGTGTGTTTTATGTAAAAGATGATACTTAAGGGTGAGTAGAGTAGTTAGTGAAATCTTAATAACCTCTAACCCTAATCTCTCTCACAAATCATTGTACGTATCTTCAATCTTCCTCTACAATCATCTCCTGCAATCATCTTTTTCATCATTCTTGGTGGCACAAGCTCTCAATCATCACTTTTGATCTCTCTCTTCATCTAGAATCAATCTTAGGTAAATGTTTAATGATTATTTGTTGTTAATCATTGATTATTTGATTCTTGCAAACCCTAGTTCTCCAAATAATGGTTCTGTGTTTATTGATCCTCCTGATTATTATGAAATGGTTTGTGAATAGTTGTGTAATCAAATGCCTGACAATGAGATGCATGATATGTTAGAATTGGTTGATTGTCTACTAGGTTACAGCATTTGCCAATGAATGAAAAGTAGGGTTTTGATCGTAACCTGTAACTGTTCCATTGAAAACTGTGATTTGGTTTTGAATATTTTGCATGATTGTTAGTCCGAAGATTTGTGTCAGGGTTTTGTGAAGTCACAAAAATCCGAGTTTTGTAAATGAATCATGGTCCGAATTATATAAGTGAAACATGGTCCGAATATTATAAGGACTCCCTGAGTCCGAGTTTTATGAAATGCACAAGGTCCGACTTTTTGATGCATGAATGGTCCGACTTTTGGATTGAACACATGGTCCGACTTTTGTGATGTAATGTATGGTCCGACTTTTTAAGTATTGATACATGGTCCGAGTTTTAAGAGGGGGTGTTTGGTCCGAGTTTTGTGGGGGTGCTTGGTCCGAACTTTGTGAAGGGAAAGCATGATCCGAGTTTGTTGATGCTATATGGTCCGAATTTCATGTATAAATAAGTGTCTGAGTTTATTGCAAACACCAGTGTAGAGCCTAATGTTAACACTAGGGATCCGAGTTTACTTATAATGCCAAGTTCAAAACCCTGTATGAGGAACACTTTGCATGCTACTGTATGTTACTGTATATTACTGTATGTTACTGTATGTTACTGGATGATACTGTATGTATGAACAAGCTATGTCATGTCATTCTGTACACAACTATTACACGGAACACAGTTGTTTGGACATCAAGGAATTGTAAACCCTAATTGAACGTAAACACTTACATCGAGTTTATGTGCAATGTACCCTAGGTCGTGTGTAACGGACCTAACCATTAATTAACACTAGAAGCACAATAACAAACCGAGCAAACCAAGGTGAGTTCACACTCTTACCAAGGCATGGGATTCCCGGGGTAGGGAATGGGATTGGATGATTATCTGTATTTACGTTGTTGTTGGGAATTATGAAATACTGACCTCGGTTGGGAAAGGTCACTTATAGATACTGCGAGACTAGTGATACATGGGGAAGCCCCCACTACTCTTCGCACACATGCTTGTGATGGCCGCGATACTGATACTGATCTTCGCACACATGCCTGGAATGGCCGCGATACTGATACTAAACTTCGCACACATGCCTGGAGGGCCGCGATACAAATAAAACTAGTCTACAATACATGGGAAACCCCCACTAATCTTCGCAAACAATGCCTGGAGGGCCTCGATGTAATTATAAACGATACATGGGTTACTAAACAAACAAACGTTTTACAGAAGGAACACTTTTACTAAACAACGCACTGTGAACTCGCTCAACTAGTTATTGACTCTCTGTTACATGCCTTGCAGGTCGTTAGGTATACATGGAGCTTGCACTGGGAGGCGTGGTCGTTGTGGTCAAGGATCGTGAATGCTTTGATTTAACATTTTGACATTACATATTCATACTTATGTTGGGTTTATTTTCATGCTTCCGCTAAGCATTAATATTGCACTTATGTTTTGAACACCTTTCCTATTGGTTTGGTTGAAATACATTTACTTTTACTTATTATTTACATGTGCAATATGATTGGTGGCTTGATCCTGGTCAGTCACGCTCCCAAGCGGTGATACTCCGCGGGTGGATTTTGGGGGTGTGACAGATTGGTATCAGAACCATTGGTTATAGAGAACTTGGTTTTAATATGGGGAAAACGTTTTTATTAAAACCAGACTATAACCAGTACAGTGCTCAACGATCCACAACGACACATCGCTCCACGTGCAAGGCTCAACATCATAGGTACTACTATTCATGTTTACTTTACCTACTTGCTAGAATTACATAGAACTTTGCTCGTGGTATGCTTAGATTACCTTGTCTACTATTCGTTATTGATTGAGAACACTTGTGTGCTTACTCTCTTCTGTCATCGCGCTATTCCCGAACCTTTCTCACTTATGTTACATTTGCTATGAAGATCATGGCCGGACGTATTAACTTGACTCAAGCCCAGTTGACGGCTCTCATCAACGAACAAGTTGCTGCGGCACTTGTAGCTGCATAAGCAGGTAGTATACCCCGCAGTTGTGACTCACACTAGGATCTTTAGATCCTACATTTCCTAAACCAACTCTTGTGTTTAACCTTGTCCTATTCTTACACACTAGGTCAACACGCTCAGCAACCTGTTTGCACTTTCAAGAACTTCATGGATTGTCGTCCTAGCATGTTTAGTGGCACTGAAGGAGCGGTGGGACTCCTCCATTGGTTTGAAAAGTTCGAGCTTGTGTTTGAGATGTGTGAATGCCCTGAGGCTCGCAGGGTGAAGTACGCCACTGGCACACTGGAAGGAATCGCGCTGACTTGGTGGAATGCGCAAGTTCAACTTTTAGGATTGGCAGTTGCTAACGCCACTCCTTGGAATGATTTCAAGGAGCTGATTAAACGGGAATACTGCAAACGTGACGACATCCACAAGTTAGAGGTGGAGTTCTTTCATTTGAAGATGACTGGGTCGGAAATTGAGGCATATACTAAAAGGTCAAACGAACTGGCCGTTCTGTGTCCAACTATGGTGGACCCTCCTAACAGACGTATTGAGTTGTATCTCAAAGGGCTGGCACCAGAAATTCAAAGCCACGTGACATCGACCAACCTTGCTAACATCCAGGATATTCAGTGTCTTGCTCATCGCCTCACAGGCGAGGCAGTGGAACAGAACAGGCTGCCTAAACGTATCAGTGTTACCGGTGCTACTACTTCCGCTACTCTCAGTGATAACAAACGGAAATGGGATGGGGATTCCAACAAAGGTTCAGCTACAGCTCAGTCATAGGTTCAGCAGCGCAAGACTGATAACTACAAGAGCCCTGGTCAGCAAGCTTCGGGTAATCAAAGACAGGGTGGATATCGGGGAAATCTCCCAAGGTGCAATACTTTCAACAAGCACCACAACGGCCAGTGCAACAAGGGTCGTTGTCAGCGGTGCCTCAATATGGGTCATGAGGCTAAAGATTACAGGAGCTCACGACCTACGAACCAGAATCAGCAACAACAACCACCTGCTCCACGAAACCAGCAGCAACAACAGCAGCGAGGAAACAGAGGATGCTATCAATGTGGTGCTGAAGGCCACTTCAAACGTGACTGCCCCAGTTAAACCAGAACAAGAACAACAACAATAACAACAATAAGGGCAATGGCAACTACAACGGGGGAAACAATAATGGCAATGATGCTAGGGGTCGTGTGTTCGTGCTGGGGCAGGGTGATGCAAGGAATGATCCTAACGTGGTTATGGGTAAGTTTCTTCTCGACGACTTTTATGTTACTATATTGTTTGATTCGGGTGCGGATACCAGTTATGTGTCTCTAAAAGTTAGTCAAATGTTAAAACGTACACCAACACCCTTAAACACCAAACATGTGGTAGAGTTAGCCAACGGTAAAAGTTTAGAGGTCGCACATGTAGTCAAAGGTTGTAACATCATTTTAGCCGGTCAGACTTTCTCCATCGACCTCATTCCTATAGTTCTGGGTAGTTTCGACATCGTTATTGGTATGGATTGGTTATCCCAGCAACAAGCAGAGATCTTATGCAAGGAGAAGATCGTTCGTATTCCCCGTTCGGGTAAAGAACCTCTCGAGGTTCAAGGCGACAAGAGTGGTGCTGTGGTTGGCATCATCTCCTTTTTGAAGGCTCAGAAATGTTTGCAAAAGAGTCACACTACCATTTTGGCACTTGTTACAGATGCGTCAACGAAAGAGAAGAGATTAGAGGATATCCCTGTTGTACGAGATTTTCCTCAAGTGTTTCCTGAAGATCTACCTGGACTACCGCCTCAACGCCAGGTCGAATTTCAGGTTGAATTAGCTCCTGGAGCAGCACCAATAGCTCGCGCACCATATCGTTTAGCTCCAACTGAACTGGAAGAATTATCTAAACAACTGCAAGAACTCTTGGATAACAGTTTTATACGTCCTAGCTCTTCGCCCTGGGGAGCTCCAGTACTGTTTGTGAAGAAGAGAGATGGAACTTTCAGGATGTGCATAGATTACCGCGAACTGAACAAGGTGACAGTGAAGAACCGCTACCCTCTGCCACGTATTGACGACTTGTTCGACTAGCTGCAAGGGTCGAGCTACTACTCCAAGATTGACCTGAGGTCAGGTTACCATCAGCTGAGAGTCCAGGATGAGGACGTCTCTAAAACAACATTCAGAACTCGCTACGGTCACTACGAGTTTCTAGTTATGCCATTCGGGCTAACGAACGCGCCTGCGGTTTTCATGGATCTTATGAACAGGGTGTGCAAGCCTTATTTAGACAAGTTTGTGATTGTCTTCATCGACGACATACTGATCTACTCCAAGAGTCAGGAGGAACACGAGCAGCATCTACGACTTATCTTGGAACTTCTTCGAAAGGAACAACTGTACGCCAAGTTTTCAAAATGCGACTTCTGGCTTCGTGAAGTTCACTTTCTAGGCCATGTGGTAAACAAGGATGGGATTCACGTTGATCCATCCAAGGTAGATTCGATCAGGAACTGGCCTGCACCGCGTACACCAACGGAAATACGCCAATTCTTGGGTTTGGCGGGTTATTACAGACGGTTCATCAAAGACTTCTCAAAGATCGCACAGCCACTTACATTGCTGACACAGAAAGGTGTTACCTATCGATGGGGTAATACACAAGAAACAGCTTTTCAACACCTAAAGGATAGGCTATGCAGTGCTCCTATTCTCTCATTGCCAGAGGGCACGGATGATTTTGTGGTCTACTGCGACGCGTCGATTCAGGGTCTTGGTTGTGTATTGATGCAAAGGGATAAAGTCATTGCCTACGCTTCACGGCAACTTAAAGTTCACGAGCGGAACTACACTACACAAGATTTAGAACTTGGAGCTGTTGTTTTCGCGCTTAAGATATGGAGACACTACCTGTACGGTACCAAGTGCACTATCTACACCGATCACAGGAGTCTCGAGCATATTTTCAAGCAGAAGGAATTGAACATGCGACAACTTCGATGGGTCGAGCTACTTAATGATTACGAATGCGCTATCAAGTACCATCCAGGCAAAGCTAATGTTGTGGCTGACGCCCTCAGTCGGAAAGACACTACGCCTAGACGCGTGCGAGCATTACAACTTACTATTCAGTCTAGTCTTCCTGCACAGATACGAGATGCTCAGGTAGAAGCATTAAAACCAGAAAACGTCAGGGCTGAAGCCCTACGCGGCTCAAGGCAACGGTTAGAACAAAGGGAAGACGGCGCCTACTACGTAACAGGACGCATTTGGGTTCCACATTATGGTAACTTACGCGAGCTGGTAATATATGAGGCTCATAAGTCCCACTACTCGGTACATCCACGTTCGGATAAAATGTACCACGATCTTAGAACTACGTATTGGTGGCCTAGCATGAAGGCCCACATAGCAACTTACGTCGGCAAGTGTTTGACCTGCGCGAGGGTCAAGACGGAATACCAGAAACCATCAGGCCTACTTCAGCAACCAAAGATACCACAATGGAAATGGGAGGAAATTTCCATGGATTTTGTTACTGGCCTGCCTAGATCCCAGCGTTGGAGCGATACTATTTGGGTGATCGTGGATCGACTCACAAAGTCTGCTCACTTCTTGGCTATCAAGGAAACTGACAAGTTCTCTACACTAGCAGACATTTACTTGAAAGAAGTTGTTTCGAGGCATGGAGTGCCAACCTCTATTATTTCGGATCGTGATGCACGATTCACTTCAGAACTGTGGCAAGCAATGCACAAATCCTTTGGCTCACGGCTAGACATGAGCACAGCTTATCATCCCCAGACAGATGGGCAGTCTGAGCGCACTATCCAGACCCTAGAAGACATGCTTCGGGCATGTGTTATTGATTTCGGCAACAGCTGGGAAAAGCATCTCCCTCTAGTGGAGTTTTCATACAATAACAGTTACCACACCAGCATTCAAGCCGCTCCATTCGAGGCATTATACGGACGTAAATGCCGATCACCTCTTTGTTGGGCAGAGGTGGGTGATAGTCAGATCACAGGTCCAGAAATGGTAGTTGATGCAACTGAACGGATTGCACAGATACGACAACGCATGGCGGCAGCTCGTGACCGTCAGAAAAGCTACGCTAATAAACGCAGAAAACCGCTCGAGTTCCAAGTTGGGGATCGAGTGCTACTCAAAGTCTCACACTGGAAGGGTGTGGTTCGTTTTGGTAAATGAGGCAAGCTCAATCCGCGGTATGTTGGACCGTTCGAAATCATTGAAAGAATAGGCAAGGTGGCCTACAAACTGAACTTACCAGCAGAACTCGGTGCAGTTCATAACGTTTTCCACGTGTCGAATCTGAAGAAGTGTCTGTCAGATGAGACCCTCATAGTTCCTTTGAAGGAACTCACTATCGACGAACAGTTGCACTTCGTCGAGGAACCTGTTGAAATCACGGACCGGGATGTTAAGGTCCTCAAGAACACTAGAATACCTCTTGTACGAGTTCGTTGGAACTCCGGTCGTGGCCCAGAGTATACTTGGGAACGAGAAGACCAATCGGAACTCAAATATCCCCAGTTATTTTAGAACAATGCAACTACTACTGAGACTGAAGCTACTACAGAATTTCGGGACGAAATTCCAAATCAACGGGGGGATGATGTGACACCCCAGGGAAACCAGTAAACGATACAACTTAACTAGCTTCCTCAGTAACCGCATGCTAAATTTCGGGACGAAATTTCTTTCAAGTTGGGGATAATGTGACAACTCGAGTTTCCGAGATTCCACTTTCGCATTTATTGCACGTTAACTGTTTGTCTAGTTGTTTACTTACACAATTTGTTTGCTTTGTAACTGTATACATTGTGATATGATAAAGTGTATTGTAATTGTTGCATGGTTATGTGTTATTTTACGAATGATTTAACAAATACATGAACTTGATGATAAAACTGTAAATTATATGTGGTGTGTGTGTTTTATGTAAAAGATGATACTTAAGGGTGAGTAGAGTAGTTAGTGAAACCTTAATAACCTCTAACCCTAATCTCTCTCACAAATCATTGTACGTATTTTCAATATTCCTCTACAATCATCTCCTGCAATCATCTTTTTCATCATTCTTGGTGGCACAAGCTCTCAATCATCACTTTTGATCTCTCTCTTCATCTAGAATCAATCTAAGGTAAATGTTTAATGATTATTTCTTGTTAATCATTGATTATTTGATTCTTGCAAACCCTAGTTCTCCAAATAATGGTTCTGTGTTTATTGATCCTCCTGATTATTGTGAAATGGTTTGTGAATAGTTGTGTAATCAAATGCGTGACAATGAGATGCATGATATGTTAGAATTGGTTGATTGTCTATTAGGTTACAACATTTGCCAATGAATGAAAAGTAGGGTTTTGATCGTAACCTGTAACTGTTCCATTGAAAATTGTGATTTGGTTTTGAATATTTTGCATGATTGTTAGTCCGAAGATTTGTGTCAGGGTTTTGTGAAGTCACAAAAATCCGAGTTTTGTAAATGAATCATGGTCCGAATTATATAAGTGAAACATGGTCCGAATATTATAAGGACTCCCTGAGTCCGAGTTTTATGATGTAATGTATGGTCCGACTTTTTAAGTATTGATACATGGTCCGAGTTTTAAGAGGGGGTGTTTGGTCCGAGTTTTGTGGGGGGTGCTTGGTCCGAACTTTGTGAAGGGAAAGCATGATCCGAGTTTGTTGATGCTATATGGTCCGAATTTCATTTATAAATAAGTGTCTGAGTTTATTGCAAACACCAGTGTTAGAGCCTAATGTTAACACTAGGGATCCGAGTTTACTTATAATGCCAAGTTCAAAACCCTGTATGAGGAACACTTTGCATGCTACTGTATGTTACTGTATCTTACTGTATGTTACTGGATGATACTGTATGTATGAACAAGCTATGTCATGTCATTCTGTACACAACTATCACACGGAACACAGTTGTTTGGACATCAAGGAATTGTAAACCCTAATTGAACGTAAACACTTACATCGAGTTTATGTGCAATGTACCCTAGGTCGTGTGTAACGGACCTAACCATTAATTAACACTAGAAGCACAATAACAAACCGAGCAAACCAAGGTGAGTTCAAACTCTTACCAAGGCATAGGATTCCCAGGTTAGGGAATGGGATTGGATGATTATCTGTATTTACGTTGTTGTTGGGAATTATGAAATACTGACCTCGGTTGGGAAAGGTCACTTATAGATACTGCTAGACTAGTGATACAGGGGAAGCCCCCACTACTCTTCGCACACATGTCTGTGATGGCCGCGATACTGATACTGATCTTCACACACATGCCTGGAATGGCCGCGATACTGATACTAAACTTCGCACACATGCCTGGAGGGCCGCGATACAAATAAAACTAGTCTACAATACATGGGAAACCCCCACTAATCTTTGCAAACATGCCTGGAGGGCCTCGATGTAATTATAAACGATACATGGGTTACTAAACAAACAAACGTTTTACGAAAGGAACACTTTTACTAAACAACCCACTGTGAACTCGCTCAACTAGTTGTTGACTCTCTGTTACATGCCTTGCAGGTCGTTAGGTATACATGGAGCTTGCACTGGGAGGCGTGGTCGTTGTGGCCATTTAACATTTTGACATTACATATTCATACTTATGTTGGGTTTATTTTCATGCTTCCGCTAAACATTGATATTGCACTTATGTTTTGAACACCTTTCATATTGGTTTGGTTGAAATACATTTACTTTTACTTATTATTTACATGTTCAATATGATTGGTGGCTTGATCCTGGTCAGTCACGCTCCCAAGCGGTGATACTCCGCGGGTGGATTTTGGGGGTGTGACAGATTGGTATCAGAGCCATTGGTTATAGAGAACTTGGTTTTAATATGGGGAAAACGTTTTTATTAAAACCAGACTATAACCAGTACAGTGCTCAACGATCCACAACGAGCTTCGCTCCACGTGCAAGGCTCAACATCATAAGTACTACTATTCATGTTTACTTTACCTACTTGCTAGAATTACATAGAACTTTGCTCGTGGTATGCTTAGATTACCTTGTCTACTATTCGTTATTGATTGAGAACACTTGTGTGCTTACTCTCTTCTGTCATCGCGCTATTCGCGAACCTTTCTCACTTATGTTACATTTGCTATGAAGATCATGGCCGGACTTATTAACTTGACTCAAGCCTAGTTGACGACTCTCATCAACGAACAAGTTGCTGCGGCACTTGTAGCTGCACAAGCAGGTAGTATACCCTGCAGTTGTGAATCACACTAGGATCCTTAGATCCTACATTTCCTAAACCAACTCTTGTGTTTAACCTTGTCCTATTCTTACACACTAGGTCAACACGCTCAGCAACCTGTTTGCACTTTCAAGAACTTCATGGATTGTCGTCCTAGCATGTTTAGTGGCACTGAAGGAGCGGTGGGACTCCTCCATTGGTTTGAAAAGCTCGAGTCCGTGTTTGAGATGTGTGAATGCCCTGAGGCTCGCAGGGTGAAGTACGCCACTGGCACACTGGAAGGAATCGCGCTGACTTGGTGGAATGCGCAAGTTCAACTTTTAGGATTGGCAGTTGCTAACGCCACTCCTTGGAATGATTTCAAGGAGCTGATTAAACGGGAATACTGCACATGTGATGACATCCACAAGTTAGAGGTGGAATTCTTTCATTTGAAGATGACTGGGTCGGAAATTGAGGCATATACTAAAAGGTCAAACGAACTGGCCGTTCTGTGTCCAACTATGGTGGACCCTCCTAACAGACGTATTGAGTTGTATCTCAAAGGGCTGGCACCAGAAATTCAAAGCCACGTGACATCGACCAACCTTGCTAACATCCAGGATATTCAGTGTCTTGCTCATCGCCTCACAGACCAGGCAGTGGAACAGAACAGGCTGCTTAAACGTATCAGTGTTACCGGTGCTACTACTTACGCTACTCTCAGTGATAACAAACGGAAATGGGATGGGGATTCCAACAAAGGTTCAGCTACAGCTCAGTCATAGGTTCAGCAGCGCAAGACTGATAACTACAAGAGCCCTGGTCAGCAAGCTTCGGGTAATCAAAGACAGGGTGGATATCGGGGAAATCTCCCAAGGTGCAATACTTGCAACAAGCACCACAACGGCCAGTGCAACAAGGGTCGTTGTCAGCGGTGCCTCAATATGGGTCATGAGGCTAAAGATTACAGGAGCTCACGACCTACGAACCAGAATCAGCAACAACAACCACCTGCTCCACGAAACCAGCAGCAACAACAGCAGCGAGGAAACAGAGGATGCTATCAATGTGGTGCTGAAGGCCACTTCAAACGTGACTGCCCCAGTTAAACCAGAACCAGAACAACAACAATAACAACAATAAGGGCAATGGCAACAACAACGGGGGAAACAATAATGGCAATGATGCTAGGGGTCGTGTGTTCGTGCTGGGGCAGGGTGATGCAAGGAATAATCCTAACGTGGTTATGGGTAAGTTTCTTCTCGACGACTTTTATGTTACTATATTGTTTGATTCGGGTGCGGATACCAGTTATGTGTCTCTAAAAGTTAGTCAAATGTTAAAACGTACACCAACACCCTTAAACACCAAACATGTGGTAGAGTTAGCCAACGGTAAAAGTTTAGAGGTCGCACATGTAGTTAAAGGTTGTAACATCATTTTAGCCGGTCAGACTTTCTCCATCGACCTCATTCCTATAGTTCTGGGTAGTTTCGACATCGTTATTGGTATGGATTGGTTATCCCAGCAACAAGCAGAGATCTTATGCAAGGAGAAGATCGTTCGTATTCCCCGTTCGGGTAAAGAACCTCTCGAGGTTCAAGGCGACAAGAGTGGTGCTGTGGTTGGCATCATCTCCTTTTTGAAGGCTCAGAAATGTTTGCAAAAGAGTCACACTGCCATTTTGGCACTTGTTACAGATGCGTCAACGAAAGAGAAGAGATTAGAGGATATCCCTGTTGTATGAGATTTTCCTCAAGTGTTTCCTGAAGATCTACCTGGACTACCGCCTCAACGCCAGGTCGAATTTCAGGTTGAATTAGCTCCTGGAGCAGCACCAATAGCTCGCGCACCATATCGTTTAGCTCCAACTGAACTGGAAGAATTATCTAAACAACTGCAAGAACTCTTGGATAACGGTTTTATACGTCCTAGCTCTTCGCCCTGGGGAGCTCCAGTACTGTTTGTGAAGAAGAGAGATGGAACTTTCAGGATGTGCATAGATTACCGCGAACTGAACAAGGTGACAGTGAAGAACCGCTACCCTCTGCCACGTATTGACGACTTGTTCGACTAGCTGCAAGGGTCGAGCTACTACTCCAAGATTGACCTGAGGTCAGGTTACCATCAGCTGAGAGTCCAGGATGAGGACGTCTCTAAAACAGCATTCAGAACTCGCTACGGTCACTACGAGTTTCTAGTTATGCCATTCGGGCTAACGAACGCGCCTGCGGTTTTCATGGATCTTATGAACAGGGTGTGCAAGCCTTATTTAGACAAGTTTGTGATTGTCTTCATCGACGACATACTGATCTACTCCAAGAGTCAGGAGGAACACGAGCAGCATCTACGACTTATCTTGGAACTTCTTCGAAAGGAACAACTGTACGCCAAGTTTTCAAAATGCGACTTCTGGCTTCGTGAAGTTCACTTTCTAGGCCATGTGGTAAACAAGGATGGGATTCACGTTGATCCATCCAAGGTAGATTCGATCAGGAACTGGCCTGCACCGCATACACCAACGGAAATACGCCAATTCTTGGGTTTGGCGGGTTATTACAGACGGTTCATCAAAGACTTCTCAAAGATCGCACGGCCGCTTACATTGCTGACACAGAAAGGTGTTACCTATCGATGGGGTAATACACAAGAAACAGCTTTTCAACACCTAAAGGATAGGCTATGCAGCGCACCTATTCTCTCATTGCCAGAGGGCACAGATGATTTTGTGGTCTACTGCGACGCGTCGATTCAGGGTCTGGTTGTGTATTGATGCAAAGGGATAAAGTCATTGCCCACGCTTCATGGCAACTTAAAGTTCACGAGCGGAACTACACTACACATGATTTAGAACTTGGAGCTGTTGTTTTCGCGCTTAAGATATGGAGACACTACCTGTACGGTACCAAGTGCACTATCTACACCGATCACAGGAGTCTCGAGCATATTTTCAAGCAGAAGGAATTGAACATGCGACAACGTCGATGGGTCGAGCTACTTAATGATTACGAATGCGCTATCAAGTACCATCCAGGCAAAGCCAATGTTGTGGCTGACGCACTCAGTCGGAAAGACACTACGCCTAGACGCGTGCGAGCATTACAACTTACTATTCAGTCTAGTCTTCCCGCACAGATACGAGATGCTCAGGTAGAAGCATTGAAACCAGAAAACGTCAGGGCTGAAGCCCTACGCGGCTCAAGGCAACGGTTAGAACAAAGGGAAGACGGCGCCTACTACGTAACAGGACGCATTTGGGTTCCACATTATGGTAACTTACGCGAGCTGGTAATATATGAGGCTCATAAGTCCCGCTACTCGGTATATCCAGGTTCGGATAAAATGTACCACGATCTTAGAACTACGTATTGGTGGCCTAGCATGAAGGCCCACATAGCAACTTACGTCGGCAAGTGTTTGACCTGCGCGAGGGTCAAGACGGAATACCAGAAACCATCAGGCCTACTTCAGCAACCAAAGATACCACAATGGAAATGGGAGGAAATTTCCATGGATTTTGTTACTGGCCTGCCTAGATCCCAGCGTGGGAGCGATACTATTTGGGTGATCGTGGATCGACTCACAAAGTCTGCTCACTTCTTGGCTATCAAGGAAACTGACAAGTTCTCTACACTAGCAGACATTTACTTGAAAGAAGTTGTTTCGAGGCATGGAGTGCCAACCTCTATTATTTCGGATCGTGATGCACGATTCACTTCAGAACTGTGGCAAGCAATGCACAAATCCTTTGGCTCACAGCTAGACATGAGCACAACTTATCATCCCCAGACAGATGGGCAGTCTGAGCGCACTATCCAGACCCTAGAAGACATGCTTCGGGCATGTGTTATTGATTTCGGCAACAGCTGGGGAAAGCATCTCCCTCTAGTGGAGTTTTCATACAATAACAGTTACCACACCAGCATTCAAGCCGCTCCATTCGAGGCATTATACGGACGTAAATGCCGATCACCTCTTTGTTGGGCAGAGGTAGGTGATAGTCAGATCACAGGTCCAGAAATGGTAGTTGATGCAACTGAACGGATTGCACAGATACGACAACGCATGGCGGCAGCTCGTGACCGTCAGAAAAGCTACGCTGATAAACGCAGAAAACCGCTCGAGTTCCAAGTTGGGGATCGAGTGCTACTCAAAGTCTCACACTGGAGGGGTGTGGTTCGTTTTGGTAAACGAGGCAAGCTCAATCCGCGGTATGTTGGACCGTTCGAAATCATTGAAAGAATAGGCAAGGTGGCCTACAAACTGAACTTACCAGCAGAACTCGGTGCAGTTCATAACGTTTTCCACGTGTCGAATTTGAAGAAGTGTCTGTCAGATGAGACCCTCATAGTTCCTTTGAAGGAACTCACTATCGACGAACAGTTGCACTTCGTCGAGGAACCTGTTGAAATCACGGACCGGGATGTTAAGGTCCTCAAGAATACTAGAATACCTCTTGTACGAGTTCGTTGGAACTCCCGTCGTGGCCCAGAGTATACTTGGGAATGAGAAGACCAAATGGAACTCAAATATCCCCAGTTATTTCAGAACAATGCAACTACTACTGAGACTGAAGCTACTACAGAATTTCGGGACGAAATTCCAAATCAACGGGGGGATGATGTGACACCCCAGGTGTTTTGGTCAAAAATTACCGAAGCAATTAAGTGATCAAATTAGTTGAGTGAGGTAGTGTGCTAAAAAGTGTGTTGAAAATATGATTGTTAGGTTCTTTGGAAAAACAGTGTTCAGGATACGGCTTAGGATATTGAGCTGTATCTACAATCAAACAATGAGCAATAAAGTAAAGTAAATGACACGAGATGTACGAGGAAAGCCCTTGATCAATCTAGATCGCCGGCATAAAACCTCGGGAGCTGACAATCGCAGCTGCCTAGTTCTTCTTATTGCTTTAAACTTCAGGATACAGTGCAGGATATAGATCAGATCGCTAAGTGTTACAATGAATTTTGTGAAAGTTGCGAGAGAGCAAGTGTTGAGAGTGTGATTGTGATGTCCTAGTTGATCTGATATACCCACTATTTATAGTAACGAATTACAAACTAAAATTCCTATAAACATGGGATGCCCCGAATATTCCAATGTGAACGTTGTAGACCGAGTAATGCGGCTTCAACGGCTTATTGTGAACGACTTGGACCGAGTCTTCAGTAGAAAAGGTCTTCATGAACGTTGCTAGCTTCTAACCCACGTACCTGCATTTAATCCGTTAGTGATCCTGAGGATACCATTCAGGATGTTACCAATATCCTGAGTCAGCATCCCGGATGTAAACAGATACAATAAACAAGATATATATCAAGATATTTTCCAGGATATAGGCTCAGAATTTCACCCATAACAATTGTCCCCAAAAAATGTTACCGTTAAGTATCCTGGTCACTAACGGTTATATTTTTTTTCCCGAAGAACGAGGCAATGAAGAGATAAGACCATTGATGTGATAGCTTTCAACCACCCGGCCTATAATTACTCATCACACCCTATATCTTTTTCATCCTTATCTTCATTTAACTATCTCCGAAGAGAAAAAAGGTAAACACTTTCTCTCAACTTCATCTTCCTTTTTCACCCTCTTCAATATTCCGGCAACATGACAAGGCAGACAAGATCCAGCTCCGGCGATTCCGCCCCCACATTCATTCACCAGAATATTCTCCAAGATCCGGAGAAGGAAATATGCTCCTTCGACAGTGCCCACTTGTCGGCCCTCAAATCCTCCGGCATCTTCCCAAAAGGGACGGTGTTCCGGCCATTTGACCGGGAAATCCGATCGGATATAGTTTCCGACGAGTGGCTGTGTTTCAATGCTTTCCCCTTTACTCTAGGGCTGCAATTTCCTTTTTCTGAATTTATCACCGAGTTTTTTGATGTCACAAAAATTTGCTTCAGTCAAACAATGCCAATGCTTTGGCGAGTCTTGTCCGTTCTTGATCAAATCAAGAACAACCATATCCCTGACCTTTCTGTTCACGATCTCCCTTTAGCATACCGACTTAGGTGCCACGGTTCTTGTCGATTCTTGTTTTATTCTACTTCCAGTGACCCACTAATCCTCCGAGCCACCAGGAATGAAGAGGAATGGAAATCCAAATTCTTTTTCGTAAAAAGAGATTCAATCCCTGGTGGAGCGGATTATCCGGTGCATTGGTTGAAGAAGGGTAGGACTTAGGGTTTAAAGATGATCCTGCCTGTTATCCTGCTTTATATCCTGAACTGACTTTGTCGTTTTCCTGTACAGCTGATTTTAGGAAGCTAGCACCTCCTCTTGCAGATTCTCAGAAAAGAATAGACGCCATCAGGCTCCTTCCAGAAGCAGAGAGAAGTTTCAACCCATCTCCAGTAACTCCAAGCCCTCTTTCAAGCGCAACCATGTCTGGTAAGGATCCTACAAGATATCCTGTAGACACATGTTTTTTATTTGATATCTTTAGGAAAGGTTTAGAATTTTACTCCCTTTGTGCAGATTCCAGCAAAGTCCCAGTCTATCTAGACCTTGACGAACTTGACAGCTATCCAACCCCCTCCATAGTCAAGAAGGAGGCTCCTGCTGCTACTAGCTCCAAGCCACTCCCAGCTCCCAAGGCCAACCCAAGGACTCGTGCTTCCACGGCGAAAAAGAGGAAAGGCCTTGAAGTCAGCGCTCCAAGCTCAGAAGGGTTCTCCTATGACGAGCTCAGCTTTACCGATTCCTTAGAGCCGATGACATCCTTCCTTAACAAGGTAATATCCTGACGCATACCCTGCATATATATCCTGCACACATATCCTGCCTGGATATCCTAACAGGATATCCTGATAGGATATCTTGATCATTATAGATATATAGATTCTAACTCGTACCTGTTATTGATGCACAGGGCCTCCAGCATTTGCTCCACTTGTACAACGATGCATGTGGTACTGTCGCCCTCCATGAAGCCAGGATTAAGCAGCTCGAAACCACTGTTGCCGACCAAGGTGCCATCGCCGAGGCAAAGAGCCGGCACTATGAGGATAAGCTGAAAAAGGTCACCCAGGATGCTGAGCTCAAATTGGCCACCATGCAAATGGATCACGATCAAGCCATGATCAATTTTCGGGAAGGAATCAAGACTTCCGCTATTGTCTTCCTGTTACAAGCACGCATCAAGATGGCCTATGAGGCCAAGGAGACAGGTCTTGTTTGCCCATCCTGGCCAATTGAATCCTGGGTAGTCAAGCTGAAGGAGCTCGGAGGCAAGGCTGTGCCACTCCCATCTGAAGCCGGTGAATCTTCCAAGTCAGCAGGGGTGGCGGATCAGGCTGGAGACAAGAAGGATGCTGGAGCGGATGCTGGTGAGGATGCTGGACAGGATGCTGGAGAGGATGCCGGTGCTGAGAAGCCGGGGAAAGCAGGAGAGGATGCCGCTGTGTGAGGGCAGCTGAGTGGGCGATGATGGATATTGATGCCTAGGCCGGAGCCCACTTTTTTAGGTTTAATGGTTGACGTCTTGAACAATTTACTTTTCTTGTCTGTTGAACAATTTTAATTTCCTGCACGTAGACAATATGATGGCCAAAGGTGGAGGGATCCTGAGTTTCAGGACGAAGCCCTTGGTCATCAGTTAGTATGGTTTATTTTGAACAATACAACAGTTGGAGGTGGATGGGTCTCGGTTTGAGATGAAGCCTTCAACTGTTGGGTAAATATGGTAATGAACTATTAGTGCTCTTAGTGGATGGGCCTTGTTATTAGGTGAAACTAAGAGCACATCTTTTGGTATGTTAATAATATAACTCTTCCTTAGACTTTATTATTATTGTTATAAATTTCTCTTGTGAAAATTGTTTTGTTCAAACATTTTTGGGAACATATTACAGATATATCCTGGTAGATATCCTGAAAGATATGCTGATAAAGATATCAAAATACAACCTATTAATTGTCTAAGTAAAAAGGAAAGATCATACCAGAGATTCTTAGTGAATCAATTTCAATTCCTCATTATAGGCTTGTCCCCAGTGCACACGTATAAACTCGAATCCATCTTCAGAATAGTATGACGTATGTCCCCTGTACTTAACATAGAAACACAAATGTATTCATATTCTTGACTCGAATGAATTCCACATACCTCAGGGCAAAACTCTTGATATCCTGAAATGAACCCTTAGTATACTGGGGATAAACCCTGAGTTTCATGCGCTACAGGCGGGAGTGTATAAATTCCAAGACTTAGAAAGGTGAAAACCTTTAAACCTTAGAGAGTATGAAAATACCCTTTCGTGAGAGAGGGTGATCAATCCTCATATACCTTTAGAATTCAGGATATAGCCAACAGTAACGAAATTGTCAGCCACTTTTACATGGACTGGTCCCGCCACCTTGAACTATCCCTGAATAACTTGCGCTCCAGGCGGGGTGTTTAAACCCAATTCGGGAGAAAGGTGAATACCTTTAAACCTGTGAAGGGATCAGTATCCCTTAAACGTGAGAGAGGGGGCCAATCCTCTAATCTTCTGAGTTATCCTGAGTACACATCCTGGAGCTATATCCTGGAGCATATTCTGCAAAACAATTGTAAACTAAGGTGGGTGTTAGCTTGGCTAACACCCCTCCGATGCCTAAGTCAGTATTGGGTTCAAGATAATAAACATATATATTTAAAAGAGATAGGATACATACCATTCTGAGATAGGAATTAAATTCTATTCTTACTTGAAATAGAGCTTTAAGTGTACAACATTCCAAGACCTTGGTAGCATATCCCCTTCCATATTCTTGAGTCTATATGCTCCTTTCCCTGCTTCTGATTCAACTTCGTATGGTCCTTCCCATTTTGGAGCTAACTTGCCGTCGGCAGGATTAGTAGAATTCTGAAAAGCCTTCCTTAGCACCCAATCACCCACTTGAAATCTCCTAGTCCTTATATTCTTGTTGTATGCTCTGGATATTCTTTGTTGATATGCTGCCATCCTTAGCCTTGCTGCGTCTCTTCTTTCGTCTATGGTATCCAAATCTTGACATAAGGCTTCAGGATTCTGTTCAGGATTCTGTAGGATAGATCTTGCAGTAGGTATCACCATTTCCGTTGGAATTACTGCTTCTGCTCCGAATACTAAGGAGAATGGGGTTTGGCCGGTTGCATTTTTTACCGTTGTCCTGTCAGCCCATAACACAAAGGGTAATTCCTCTGCCCATCTTCCTTTTTTGGCTCCAAGTCTCTTCTTTAAGTTGTTCACTATTATCTTGTTTGAAGACTCAGCTTGCCCATTCGCTTGAGGATGCACCGGAGTAGACGTTATCATCTTGATTCCCCAACTCTTGCAAAAGTCAGTAGTCCTTTTGCTTATAAACTGGGACCCATTATCACAAATTATTTCAGCTGGTACTCCAAACCTGGTCAGGATATTCCTCTTGATGAAGGAAACTACTTCTTGGTCTCTAACTTGCACAAATGCTTCAGCTTCAACCCACTTAGAGAAATAATCCGTCATTGCCAGTGTTTTGGTCAAAAATCACACAAGGATAATGTAACCAAACTTTATGAAAACGGGGTATGATGCTTGGTTAATTATGAAAGTAAAGGATCACTTCTGTGATAAAGATGCAAAGACACGATGATTTATACGAGGAAAAAGCCCTTGATCAATGGATGATCTCCGGCATAAAAAACCTCGGGTGATGGCAACTACCGATCACCAACTTCAATATAATAAAAATGTAGTTACAACTTCGGATAGTAATGAGCTGAGTACAAGGATCACTGAGTGTCTAAGTGTTTGAGAGTTGTGTCGTATGTCGTGTGTGTTCTTCCGAATGAGGAAGAGTGGTATTTATACGTGTGTAGGTGACCTATTTTAGGTAGCTAAACTAATATTCAGCTCATTACCCCTTTAGAAATAAAGATAATCTAGCCTAAATTGCTGCCCATGAATCAAGCCATGTTTCCATATCCTGTGCAACGTCTATCTCTGATTTAGCTCTTGCCATATTTGTGAAGACGCGTCCCTGGATCATGGTCTTTAGAGCATATCCTGCTAGATGTTCCTGCAAAACAATATTGTATTAAGCGGAAGTGGCCGTTAGTACGAGGATCACCATAATGTCCCATGATCCTGATCCTGAAGTTCTGCTGAGGATCACTGTCTGCCAAAGAAACAAGGATCACTGGTTAGGATCATGTGTAAGGATCACCTATAAAAATCCAGCCCTAACAATTGCCCCCAAAATATAAGGAGTTAATTGTAAATAGACGAGTTATATTTTGTTTCGATCTTATCTCTAACGGGCGACTCCAAGAAACTAGCCGTTATGCTCGGACTAGCCGTTGTGATCATTACGTCAGAGATGTGACAATCCTGCAGATCATGATTATAAATAGGAGATAGGGTGAGGATCAGTTTGTATTTAAATTCGAGATACACTCCCCTTATATTCTGCACCGAAGGTTGTTCAGGTATCCTCTTCTTCTCTCTTTCCCTTCTTCCTTTTCTTTGCTCTGTTTTTTCTACTCCGTCTCTGTTTCTATTCCGTCACAAAACATGTTGCTCCGGAATTCTCCACACAAGGATTCCAAGAAGGATAGTCCCTTAAAAAGCCAGGGGATTATCAAGGATTCTCCTACGGAGAGGTGTTGCTTTAGTGATGCCCACGTAGACAAAATTCGTCACTGCTTTCCGGCGAATGCCGTTTTTAAATCCTTTGATCCTACTGCTTTGAGCGACTATATCTCGGATGTCTGGGTGGCTTTTCCTGCTACCCCGTTTGCTATAGGGTACTCGTATCCTTTTCCAGACTTTACCCAGTCTTTCTTTTCCTTAACCGGCATCTCTTACATCCAAGCTATGCCGATGATCTGGAGGGTTCTTTATACCTTCGAGAGGATCATCGAGCAGGAAGGGATTGATCTGGGGATGGCGGAGTTAGCTGAGTTTTACGATCTCACCACCTTCGGTTCTCACCGATATTTGTTGAAACGGAAAGCTGGGGAGGATCACCCAATCTTCAAAGTTACTAAGAATGATACCAACTGGAAACGTCGGTTTTTCTTTGTTAAGAGGGATTCAATCCCGGATGGGAAGGATTTGCCCAAGGAATGGGCCACTCATGGTAGGGTAGAGGATCCTCGAAGGATCACTATCAGTCCTGTCTCATATGATGAGGATCGCTGATGTCTTTTTTCCTTTGTCTTTTATGCAGCTATTTCCATTGCTCGTCTGAAATTAACCCCTGCTGCAAAAGAGAGAGTGTTAGCTTTTAAAAAGCTTGATCCTGAAGTTAGAAGCTTCCAAATCACTATCCAAGATTCTCAAGAGATATCCTCTGCATCTGCCACAATGTCAAGTAAGTATCCTCATAAAAAGTAAATTTTATGTAAAAGTATTTAATTTAATAAGGGAACTTATCTTGTTTTTGAATTATGTAGGTGCTGGAAAATCTGCCAGGTCTGTTAAATCTACCTCCATATTTGGGATAAGTGATCTTGCCAATGTCACGTCTTCAAAGAAGAAGAAGGCTCCTGCTGCCAGTCCTTCAGCATCAGCTCCCAAAGCATCTATCCGGGGCAAGGGAAAAAAGAGGAAGACCACTGAAGATCTACAAGGATTTCCCCTCCTCCGTCAGCAATTCCTTGACTATGTGAATGAGGTAAGGATCACTGGCCCTGTAGGTTATCCGCCTAGCGTATCCTGCTTTTCTTGAGGATCGTATGATCTTATGCTTATCTTTTTCTTCTCCTGTTGCAGAAACTTGCCGAGATTGAGACCTATCTTGGCCATGTTGAGGACCAAGAGAGCCAGATTGCTGACCTTCAACAAATGGGCGTGCTTAAGGATCTCAAGATAGGAGATCTTGAGAAGGAACTCCGGGTCATGAAGGCTGAGGCTGCTCAGAGGTTGATTGATATGGATAACGAGAAGCAGGAGATCACCCAAGATGCTAAGGTCTCCGCGGCAATTGCTATGTATAAGATACAACTTCAGATGGCCGAGGAGGCTCAGGATCCTACCTTTGACAAAAGCTCGTGGGATGTTGAAGGTTGGAAGGCAAGGCTTGCAGACCTGGAGGATGAGGATGAGGCTGAGGAGATCCCCATGCTAGAGGGTGGTGATGCTGAGAAGGATGAAGGTGGAGATGCTGGTGGTGATGAAGCAGCGAAGGTGTAGGCTGCATGATTGGGCAATGATGGAAACTTCTAGACATAGCCGGAGCCCAATTTTTTAGGATTGGTAGTGGTTTTTTGTGGTAGTGGTGTTTGTGAACAATTATGGTTTGTAATTTCTGAACAATAGTTTTTTAGGGTTAAGGATCCTGGATCCTTTGAACAATGGGTAGGATTGCAAAAGGTGGAGGGATCCTCTGTTTGGGGGATGAAGCCTTTGTGATCCTGCCGCTTTTACTTTCCTGCATAATGCTAAGACCGCATAGACAATGGACACCCTTTGCCAACCCATGTGGACGGGCCACGTTTTGCTGGTAGAAATGTGGGTTGGCAATTTTGACAATCTTTTGAAAGGGTTAATGATCCTTTTGTTTAATAATATAACTTAACTTTTCTGGCTTATCTTGTGTTGTTATCCTTCAATAATCCTCTCATTTCTCAATTGCTATATTTGTTAAAATAACAAGAGTTGACAAAGTGTTTAATAAACTTAGGATATGATCTTGGATCAAATATCCTCATATTGAAAATTCTCAAAGCGTTTTAGTTCAAGGATCATAGGTTCGGTTGTCAAAGTATAAGGGTTGGTTAGGATAAAGAGTATAATCAAAAATAGTGAAGGATCATACCTGAGGATCCACGTTAGGATCCTATCCTTCAATCAAGATAATCATAGATAAGACTTTGATCGTTAGTAAGGATTAAGGGCCCTTATATGTTTAGACTTCCAGAACCTGAAAAGTGAGATATAACTTGGGACTAAGCCAATGTCAAAGATAAATTAGTAACTGGGGACGTGCCCAAAGGATAACTGAGAATGATCCCAGAGGATCACTGGGGACAAGCCCACAGGATAACTGAGGATGATCCCAGAGGATCACTGGGGACAAGCCCATAGGATAACTGGGGACAAGCCCAAAGGATCGTATGTAAACTGGAGTATGGCCCTTTCTGGCAACTATCCAAACTTAGTGACATGAAAATGTCAAAACCTTAGCTAACGTGAAAACGTTAGAAACCTTAGGAACGGATGTATGGTGCGTCCACCATTATACGTAGGATCCTAAATATAGCCAGTACGATGAGGTTGTCAGCCCCGAAAGTGGGTACTGGTCCCAAAGACGTGAACTATACCAGGATCATCGTGCGCTGCTGGCGGAAACTGGGGATAATCCCAAGGATAACTGGGGTTGGACCCAAGGATCTGTGGTGCTTTTTGGAGATCTTTGACGATTTGCTGAAGATACCTGAACTATCATAACTCAAATGGTTTGTGAGTAGAGGATGAAGGATACATGATCCTTATCCTTAGGTAAAAAGTAAGAAAATGCAATAGTTTTAGGATAAGCATATTACCAGAGTAAGGATCACCGATATCTCCGGGATCCTTCAAGGATACTTCTATGTAAGGATCACATGCAGGAAGGATCATGTTCACATGAAATATTTCTTTAAGTGAACAGCATTCCAGGCTCTTGGTAACAAGTTTCCCTCCATGGTTAGCAACCTGTATGCCCCCTTTCCTGCTTCAGCTTCAATCAAGTAGGGACCTTCCCATTTTGGTGCTAGCTTCCCGTCAGCAGGATTGATAGTATTTTGAAATGCTTTTCTTAACACCATATCTCCGACTTGGAACTTCCTTATCCTGACATTCTTGTTGTAGGCACCAGCCATCCTTTGTTGGTAGCTTGCCATCCTTATCCTAGCTAGATCCCTGTTTTCCTCAATAGTATCCAAATCCTGAGTTAGGATTGTAGTATTTTCTTCAGGATCACGAGCACTTGTTCTAGCAGTTGGGATCACCATCTCTATTGGGATCACTGCTTCTGCCCCAAATACTAAAGAGAAGGGTGTTTGACCGGTGGCATTCTTGGGAGTTGTCCTATCAGCCCATAGCACATAAGGTAACTCTTCTGCCCATTTCCCTTTCTTGGATCCTAGCCTCTTCTTCAGATTGTTGATGATGATCTTGTTGGATGATTCTGCTTGACCATTGGCTTGTGGGTGAACTGGTGTTGATGTGATCATCTTGATTCCCCAACTGTTACAAAAGTTAGTGGTTCTGCTTCCAATGAATTGGGAACCATTATCACATACAATTTCAGAGGGAATGCCAAATCTAGTTATAATATTTCTTTTGATAAAGGATATAACTTCTTTTCTCTGACTTGAGCAAAGGCTTCAGCTTCTATCCATTTAGAGAAGTAGTCAGTCATGGCAAGCATAAATACTTTTCCACCGGGTGCTTTAGGGAGCTTGCCAACTATATCCATCCCCCATCTCATGAATGGCCAAGAGGATGGTATGGGGTGTAGTAATTCAGCTGGTTGGTGAAGGATATTGCTATGTCTTTGGCAAGGATCACACCTCTTAGCATACTCTATAGCATCCCTTTTCATGGTTGGCCAGTAGTATCCTGTTCTAAGGATCCTTGAGAATAATGCCCTGCCCCCAGTGTGGTTTCCACAATCTCCTTCATGGAAGTCCCTCAACACTTCTTCAATTTCAGGATCCTCAATACATCTTAAATATGGTCCTGCAAGGGATCGTTTATATAGCACATTATTCAAGATTGTGAATTGAGATACCTTGATCCTGAAAGCTCTAGGATTTTCTCCCATTGGAATCTCTCCGTTTTGCAAGTATTTCATTATTGGTGGGATCCATGATCCTGAATAAGGTTGAGCTTCTTCACTAGGGATTACTGCAGTATCCTCTACTATTTCCATGGCCACCTGATTTTCAATAGCAGGAGCCAGGATATGGATGATAGGGATACTTGTATCTTCTGGAATCTTCAAGGATGATCCTAGGTTGGCCAATGCATCAGCCCCTGTGTTCTCCTCCCTTGGTACCTGTGTCAAGCTGAAAGAAACAAAAGAGAGTGCCAATTCTTTGACTATCTCTAAATATTTGGTTAGTTTTTCACCTTTAACAGCATAGGATCCGTTAAAGTGATTAGTGATCAATAATGAATCTACATATACGTTAAGATACTTTACCCCCATATCCTTAGCGATTTGTAAGCCATCGATTAGGGCTTCATACTCAGCCTCATTGTTAGTCGCTTGGAACTCACAGGCTATGGAGTGGGGTATTATGTCCCCCTGTGGCGATTTTAGTAGGATCCCTAGCCCTGTGCCTTTGATATTTGAGGATCCGTCAGTGTGTAGGATCCAAGGATCCTTGGTCTCATCCAGCTGCTGGACCTCCAATTCTGCTTCCTTTTGTAGATCACTACTGAAATCAGCCACAAAGTCAGCTAACGCTTGAGATTTAATGGCTGTTCTTGGTTCGTATCTTATATCATGGGCACTAAGCTTCACTGCCCACTTAGCCATTCTCCCTGACATGTCCGGTTTCCTGAGGACATTCTTAATTGGAAAATTAGTTTTAACAACAATAGTATGGGTTTCAAAATAATGCCTTAACTTAGTCGATGCCATGATTAATGCAAGGATAAGTTTTTCGAGGTGTGAGTACCTGGATTCGGCATCAAGTAGACTTTTACTTACATAGTAGATAGGATACTGTGTACCTTCGTGATCCTTAACAAGGACAACACTTACAGCGGTTGAGGATACCGCTAGATATAAGGATAACACATCTCCTTTTTCCGGTTTTGCTAATGCTGGTGCTGAGGACATATACTCTTTTAGGGCTTGTAAAGCATTCTCATGCTTCTCAGTCCATTCGAACTTCTTATTCTTCCTTAGGATATCGTAAAATTCTCTGCATTTTTCTGAGGATTTCGATATGAATCTGTTCAAAGCTGCTATCCTGCCTGTCAGTCTTTGAACATCCTTGGCATTGGCAGGGGATTTGATACTTATTAATGCTTTGATTTGTTCCGGGCTTGCTTCAATGCCCCTCTGGGTTACCATGTACCCTAAGAACTTTCCTGCCTTAACACCAAAATGGCATTTTGAAGGATTAAGTTTCATGTTGTAACTATCAAGGATATCAAATGCTTCTTCCAAGTCCCTTAGGTGATCCTCAGCTTTCTTTGACTTGACCACCATATCATCTATGTACACCTCCATAGTTTTTCCAATTTGATCCTTGAACATCATATTTACCAGCCTTTGATATGTTGCACCTGCATTTCTTAGTCCAAAAGGCATGGCAATATAACAATATAAACCGGTTGGGGTCATAAAGGCTGTATCCTCTTGGTCAGATGGTTCCATCTGGATTTGTTGGAATCCAGATGATGCATCCATAAAAGTTAACAGTTCATGCCCCGCTGTTGCATCCACCATAGAGTCAATGTGGGGTAATGGGAAAGGATCCTTGGGACATGCCTTATTCAAATCAGTGAAATCGACACATACCCTCCACTTTCCGTTTTTCTTTTGGACAACAACCACATTGGCTAACCATTTTGGATACTTTACCTCTCTGATCATACCTGCTCGAAGTAGTCTCTCTACTTCTTCTTGGATAATGGCATTCCTTTCTGGTGCAAACTTCCTCCTTTTTTGATGGATTGGTTTGATAGACCTGTCAATGCCAAGTTTGTGAGTAATAATATCCTTAGATATACCTGTCATATCTTCATGTTTCCAAGCAAAGGTAGATTTTCTTCTTTTGAGGAAGGATATCATGTCTTCTTTCATGTTGCCAAGGATCCCTGATCCGATATAGATTTTTGATTCAGGATCACTAGGATCCAAGAGGATTTCATCTACATCTTGTTCCCTTGCCTCCAAGACATTCCTTGGAGGATACTGTAATTGCTATTGTTCCCTTGGCTTCGAGGTTGGCTTCATAGATGAGGTATAACAATCCTTAGCCTCTTGCTGATCACTGTCGATCTTGATTATCCCCCATGGGCTAGGGAGCTTCACACATTGATGGTAGGTAGATGGAACTTCTTTCATGTCATGTATCCAAGGCCTGCCAAGGATAACGTTGCAACAGGATAAACAGTCAATAACACAAAATTTTTGGTAATTATGTAATCCTTCCACGTAGATTGGGAGTTTGATGTCCCCCAGAGTTTTCTTCGTTTCCCCACTGAATCCTACAAGCACGGAGGATCTTGGTGTGATGTCTGATTCTGGGATTCCCATCTTCTTCAAGACATCAAGCTGGATAATGTTCACTGAGCTCCCTCCGTCAATAAGGATCCTGCGGACAAAATGGTTAGAGATAAAGAGAGTGATAACTAAACTATCATGGTGAGGATCCTGAATGTTAATGCGATCATCCTCATCAAATGTTATCATCTTCCCTTCTGAGACACTTGAGGTTCTAATAGGCCTTTCTCCATTATCCATTTTTGATTCTTTTGCATGTCTTTTGGCCGCTGAAAAGGATGTACCACAAATGTCTGATCCTCCGGATATAAAGTTAATCACTTGTGCGTTTGCCGGAGGTGCTGGAGCCTTTTCAGGGATCCTTTCAGGATCCTGGGTCCTTTGCTTTTTTCTCCCCAACAATTCTTTTAGATGCCCCTTGCTTAGCAGGTATCCAATTTCTTTTCTTAAGGCTATGCAATCTTCAGTTAGATGCCCGAAATCCTCATGGTATGCACACCATTTGGACTTATCTTTAGTCCCGGATGGTTTATCATTCTTCCTGGGCCATCTAGCCTTTTCACCTAGATTCTGCATTGCAAGGATCAGTTCATGATTATCGACGGAGAAACAATATTCTGAGATTGGAGGATAATCTTCATCATCCTCTTCCTGGTCAACAGCATGCACATTCTTGTTCTCATTCCTATGGTAGGATTTGAATTTGTTGCTCTTGAAGGAGGATCCTTGCTTCTCCGGTTTTGAGGATCCCACTTGTCTCTCCTGGATCCTCTTGTCATCCTCTAGCCGGATAAACCTGAGTGCTCGAGTTCTTACTTCATCTAAATTCCTGCATGGTGTCATAACAAGATCATCATAGAATAATGAATCCTTAGGCAGTCCCATTTTGAAGGCTTCAACAGCCGTAGCCATATCCAAGTTGGGAATGTCCAAGGATTCTTTACTAAATTTAGTTATATAATCCCTTAATGATTCATTATGATTTTGAGTTATCCTGTACAAATCACTAGTTAATTTTTCAAATTTTCTGCTACAAGAGAATTGGTTATTGAATAAATTAACTAAATTAGCAAATGAAGTAATAGAGTAGGGGGGAAGACTTAGCAGCCACTTAAGAGCTGATCCAGTTAGAGTGGATCCAAATCCTTTGCATAGGCATGCTTCCTTCAACTTTTCTGGGATAGGATTGATTTCCATCCTTTCCCTGTATTGTGCTATATGCTCCTCTGGATCCGTTGTGCCATCATACAGCTTCATGGTAGGGATATGGAACCTTTTGGGTACCTCTGCATCACAAATTGGTGGTGCAAAGCGAGATACCTTGTGGCTTCCATCTGCAATCTCTGGGATAGGCTTGACTACCCCTGGAACACTTGAGATCATGTCCTTTAGTTTCTGTAATTCCCTGGCCATAGCATGATTGGTACCTGTATCCTGCATGAATCCAAGGTTAGTAGTAGGATAATTATTTAAAGTGTTACCTCCCATTGGGTTCAAGTTAGGGAATCCATATTGCTGGGATTCTGGAACAACGGAGGGACCAGTGGAAGCAATGGTCTGCATTGGAATGAAGTCCCCTTGATGGACATCTAGACTTCCTGTTTGCAAACTTTTTAGGGATCCTGGCATCTGTAAGGATCCTGGTATCTGGGATGATCCTGGAACGAAGGAGGATCCTTGAACCTGGGATGATCCTGGAACAAAGGAGGATCCTTGAACCTGGGATGATCCTGGAACAAAGGAGGATCCTTGAACCTGGGATGATCCTGGAACAAAGTAGGATCCTGGAAACTGCTGTGTCTCCGGATAGGCTCCCGAATTCCTGAAGGATCCCATGTACTGAGGATAGGATCCTACGGGCTGAAAATGTGAGCCTGATGTCTGAGTCATCGCTGCCGAGTTGAGATGTGATCCTCTTGACTCCCCTGTAATTTGCACGTCCGGGATCCCTGATGGCTGGGAAGTGATCATTGGAGTATCAAAGCTCAAGGATTTGGGCATCAGTGGAGAATGATCCTCTGCCGCTTTCTTTTGTCTTTTGAGATCTCCAATTTCCCTGAGGATCCTTTCGTTAGTTTCATCTTGCCGCTGCATACGATCCTTCATCTGCAAAATTAAAGCAAATACATCACTAGTACTGGGAATAGAAGAATTCATAGCAGAAGAAGATAGAGGTTTAGAGGAAGTGGGAGTTGATCTCTTCTCAGTATTTCTCTGAGATCCTGCCGGTGGAGGAGGCAAGGTGATCTGTGATGAAGTGACCGCAGACATCGCCGTGGACGTGTTCTTCAATGATGAAGCCATGTAACTCTCTGAAATGATTTCGAACAAAAGATTTTCTTATGAATGAAGCACCAATTGCCCCACGGTGGGCGCCAAACTGTTTTGGTCAAAAATCACACAAGGATAATGTAACCAAACTTTATGAAAACGGGGTATGATGCTTGGTTAATTATGAAAGTAAAGGATCACTTCTGTGATAAAGATGCAAAGACACGATGATTTATACGAGGAAAAAGCCCTTGATCAATGGATGATCTCCGGCATAAAAAACCTCGGGTGATGGCAACTACCGATCACCAACTTCAATATAATAAAAATGTAGTTACAACTTCGGATAGTAATGAGCTGAGTACAAGGATCACTGAGTGTCTAAGTGTTTGAGAGTTGTGTCGTATGTCGTGTGTGTTCTTCCGAATGAGGAAGAGTGGTATTTATACGTGTGTAGGTGACCTATTTTAGGTAGCTAAACTAATATTCAGCTCATTACCCCTTTAGAAATAAAGATAATCTAGCCTAAATTGCTGCCCATGAATCAAGCCATGTTTCCATATCCTGTGCAACGTCTATCTCTGATTTAGCTCTTGCCATATTTGTGAAGACGCGTCCCTGGATCATGGTCTTTAGAGCATATCCTGCTAGATGTTCCTGCAAAACAATATTGTATTAAGCGGAAGTGGCCGTTAGTACGAGGATCACCATAATGTCCCATGATCCTGATCCTGAAGTTCTGCTGAGGATCACTGTCTGCCAAAGAAACAAGGATCACTGGTTAGGATCATGTGTAAGGATCACCTATAAAAATCCAGACCTAACAGCCAGCATAAAGACTTTTCCTCCCGGAGCTTTCGGTAACTTCCCTACTATATCCATCCCCCATTTCATGAACGGCCAAGGGGATGCTACAGGATATAGTGGTTCAGCTGGTTGATGCAATATGTTACTATGCCTCTGACATGCATCACATCTTCGAGCATATTCTGCAGCATCTTTTCTCATTGTTGGCCAATAATATCCTGTCCTCAACACTTTTGAAAATAATGACCTGCCCCCGGTATGGTTACCACAATCCCCTTCATGTATATCCTGAAGTACTTCTTTGGCTTCAGGATCCTTCAAGCATCTCAAGTATGGTCCTGCAAGGGATTTCTTGTATAAAATATTATTTATAATAGTGAATCGTGATACCTTCATCCTAAATGCCTTAGGATTTTCATTTTCGGGGATATGTCCTTCCTTGAGATATCTCATAATTGGAGTTGTCCAGGATTTAGGATCCTCTTCAGGATACACCACTTCAGGATCTTGAATACTTGCTACTTCCTTATGCTGAGGATCCGTTGCAGGATACAGGATATGTAATATCGGTATTGGGATTCCTTCCGGTATCCTGATTGATGATCCCAAATTTGCCAATGCATCTGCTTCAGCGTTATCCTCTCTTGGTACCTGTTCAAGCGTAAAAACATCGAAATATCCTGCTAATTTTTTAAGAATACCGAGGTATTCCATTAGTTTCTCACCCTTGACTGCATAGGATCCATTAAAATGATTAGTAATTAACAAAGAATCAACATATACTTGCAAATTCTTGATATTCATACTCTTAGCCAATTCTAATCCTGCAATTAAAGCTTCATATTCTGCCTCATTATTAGTAGCAGGGAATTCACATCTAACAGCCTGGGGTATTATGTCCCCCTGTGGCGATTTTAGTAGTATTCCTAATCCTACTCCTCTTACATTAGATGCACCATCGGTATATAATGTCCAGGATCCTGAGGATTCTCCAAACTGTTGAACTTCTAGGTCTACCTCATCCTGAATGTCACTACTAAAATCAGCCACAAAGTCAGCTAAAGCCTGAGACTTTATGGCATTTCTAGGTTCATATACTAAATCATAGGCACTTAATTTTACTGACCACTTAGCCATTCTACCTGACATTTCTGGTTTCCTAAGCACATTTTTAACAGGATAATTAGTTTTAACATGAATCCTATGTGTTTCAAAATAATGTCTAAGCTTTGTTGATGCCATTACTAGAGCCAGTATTAATTTTTCTAGGTGAGAATATCTAGTTTCAGCATTTAACAAACTTTTGCTAACATAATAAACAGGATACTGCTGACCTTCATGATCCTTTACGAGTACTGCACTTACTGCATTCCCTGATACTGCCAGATACAAGGATAATGGTTCACCATCCTCAGGCTTCATCAATAGAGGTGCGGTTGAGAGATACTGCTTCAAATCCTGCAGGGCTGCTTCATGCTTCTCACCCCATTCAAATTTCTTGTTCTTCTTCAGGATATCATAAAAGTCTTTGCATTTTTCTGAGGATCTTGAGATAAACCTGTTTAAAGCTGCTACTCGGCCTGTCAATCTTTGTACGTCCTTCATATTTGAGGGTGATTTTATATCCAGGATAGCTTTGATCTGCTCTGGGCTTGCTTCTATTCCTCTTTTGGTTACCATATATCCTAGAAATTTTCCTGCCCCCACTCCAAAATGGCACTTAGCAGGGTTCAGCTTCATGTTATACTTGTCCAGGACATCAAATGCTTCCTTAATATCCTGGAGGTGATCCTGAGCTTTCTTTGATTTTACCACCATATCGTCAATGTACACCTCCATGGTGTCCCCCAGTTTGTCTTTGAACATCATGTTTACCAATCTTTGGTATGTTGCACCTGCATTTTTCAAACCAAAAGGCATAGCTGTATAACAATAAATACCTGTTGGTGTCATAAAGGCAGTATCCTCCTGGTCAAAAGGCTCCATTTGGATCTGTTGAAATCCTGAGGATGCGTCCATGAAGGTCAGCATTTCATGCCCGGCAGTGGCATCTACCATTGCATCAATGTGGGGGAGAGGAAATGGGTCTTTAGGACAAGCTTTGTTCAAGTCTGTGTAGTCTACACAAACTCTCCATTTCCCATTTTTCTTCTGTACCACAACTGTTTTGGTCAAAAATCTCACAAGGATAATGCAACCAAACTTTATGTAAATGGGGTATGATGCTTGGTTTGTAGAAAAAGTAAAGGATCACTTCGATGTGAAATATGCAAAGACACAATGATTTATACGAGGAAAAAGCCCTTGATCAATGTATGATCTCCGGCATAAAAAACCTCGGGTGATGGCAACTACCGATCACCAAACTTCAATATAAGAAAAATAGTTACAACTTTGGATGATAATGAGCTGAGTACAAGGATCACTATAGTTTCGAGTGTCTAAGCGTGTGAGAGTTGTGTTGTGTGTTCTTCCGAATGAGGAAGAGTGTTATATATACAAGTGTAGGTGACCTATTTTAGGTAAAAAGACTAATAATCAGCTCATTACCCCTTTAGAAATAAAAGTAAATCTAGCCTAAATTATTGCCCTTAAATCATGCCAAGTTTCCATATCCTTCACAACGTCCATCTCCGATTAAGCACATGCCATAGTTGTAAAGACGTGTCCTTTAATTGTGATGCTAAGAGCGGATCCTGCTAGTCATTCCTGCAAAACAACATTAAATTCAACGAAAGCAACTGTTAGCATGAGGATCCTATGATGGTCCGTGATCCTGATCCTGGAACTCTGCTGAGGATCACTATCTGCCAAAGAAACAAGGATCACTGGTTAGGATCACATGTGAGGATCATGTATTGTAAAAATCCAGCCCTAACAATTGCCCCCAAAATATAAGGAGTTCATTGTAAATTAACGAGTTATATTTTGCTTTGATCTTATCTGCAACGAACAATTCGGATAACTAGCCGTTAATTTCGAACTAGCCGTTGCAACCTTTACGTCATTGAGGTGACATCCCTGCAAATCATGATTATAAATAGGAGATAGGGTTAGGATCAATCTTCATTTAAATTCAAGATATACTCCCTTTATAACCTCCACCGAAGATTGATCAGGTATTCTCTTCCTTTTCCTGCTCTGTTTTTTCTGCTTTTGCTCTGTTTTTTCTCCGCTACAAGTATGTTGCTCCGAAACTCTCCCCATAAGGATCACGAGAAGAGCAGTCCCTTGAAAAGCCAAGGGATCATTAAGGACTCTCCTACGGAGAGATGTTGCTTTACCGATGCTCATGTAGATAGGATTCGTCACTGTTTTCCGGCGGATACCGTCTTCAAGTCTTTTACTCCCACCGCTCTGAGTGATTTCGTTTCCGACGCCTGGGTGGCCTTTCCTGCCACTCCGTTTACCATAGGATATTCATATCCTTTTCCAGCTTTCACCCAGTCCTTCTTTTCTCTGACCGGTATGTCCTACATCCAGGCCATGCCGATGATCTGGAGGGTTCTGTGTACCCTTGAGAGGATCATCGAGCAGGAGGGGATTGACTTAGGGATGCCGGAGCTGGCCGAGTTATATGATCTTACCACATTTGGTTCCTGTCGATACTTGTTGAAAGGGAAAGCTGGAGAGGATCACCCTGTTTTTAAGGTCACAAAAAATGATACCAACTGGAAGCGACGATTTTTCTTTGTTAGGAGAGATACCATCCCTAGCGGGGAGGATCTGCCCAAGGAGTGGGCTACTCATGGTAGGATAGAGGATCCTAAAAGGATCGCCATCAAACTTGTCTCTTATGATGAGGATCACTAATGTCTTTTTTGTCTCTTGTGTTTTTTCAGCTATATCTGTTACTCATCTCAAGTTAACTCCTGCTGCCAGAGAGAGAGTTTTAGCTTTCAAGAAGCTTGATCCTGAGACCAGAAGTTTTCAAGTCACCATCCAAGATTCACAAGAAGTATCCTCCGCATCTGCCACAATGTCAAGTAAGTATCCTTATTAAAAAGTAAGTTATATGTAAGGCTGTTTAGTTAGTAAGGGAACTTATCTTGTTTTGATTGTGTAGGTGCTGGGAAACCTGCTAAGTCTGCCAAGTCTGCCTCCAAGTTCGGGATTGATGAACTTGCCAATGTCAAGTCTTCAAGAAAGAAGACTTTTGTTGCCAGTCCCTCTGCTTCGGCTCCTAAAGCACCTGTTAGAGGTAAGGGGAAGAAGAGGAAGACTTCTGAGGATCTCCAAGGATTTCCCCTGATCCGCCAACAGTTTCTCGACTATGTCAATGAGGTAAGGATCATTGCCCCTGTTGGTTATCCTTCACAAGTATCCTGCTTGTGTATTCCGCTTGTATATCCTGCTTCTATATCCTGCTTCTTTGAGGATCACCTGATCCTGAACTTACTTTTTTTCTCTTTTGCAGAAACTTGCTGAGATTGAGACCTACCTTGGCCATGTCGAGGATCAGGAGAGCCAAATCGCCGACCTCCAACAAATGGGCGTGTTAAAGGATCTCAAGATAGCTGATCTTGAGAAGGAGCTCCGGGCTACCAAGGATAAAGCTGTCAAAGCACTGATCAGCTTTGACTACGAGAAGCGTGACATCACCCAGGATGCTAAGGTCTCTGCTGCGATAACTATGTATAAGATCCAGCTGCAGATGGCTGCAGAGGCTCAGGATCCTTCCTTTGACAAAGGCACATGGGACGTGGAAGGTTGGAAGGCAAGGCTAGCAGAGTTGGAGGATGACGATGATGCTGAGGATATCCCAATGCTGGAGGGTGGTGATGCTGGCAAGGATCAGGGTGGAGAAGCTAGTGGAGCCGGTGGTGATGAAGCAGCGAAGGTTTGAGCTGCAGGATTGGGCAATGATGGATATTTCGAGACTAGGCCGGAGCCCAATTTTTTTTGAGTTTGGTAGTGGTTTGTTACAATTATGGTTTGTAATCTTTGAACAATAGTTTTTAGGGTTAAGGATCCTGGATCCTTTGAACAATAGGTAGGATCGCAAAAGGTGGAGGGATCCTCTGTTTGGGGGATGAAGCCTTTGTGATCCTGCCGCCTTTAATTTCCTGCACCTGCTAAGACCGCATAGACAATGGACACCCTTTGCCAACCTGTTTTGGTCAAAAATCACACAAGGATAATGCAACCAAACTTTATGTAAACGGGGTATGATGCTTGGTTTATAGAAAAAGTAAAGGATCACTTCATTGTGAAATAGGCAAAGACACAATGATTTATACGAGGAAAAAGCCCTTGATCAATGTATGATCTCCGGCATAAAAAACCTCGGGTGATGGCAACTACCGATCACCAAACTTCAATATAAGAAAAATAGTTACAACTTTGGATGATAATGAGCTGAGTACAAGGATCACTATAGTTTCGAGTGTCTAAGCGTGCGAGAGTTGTGTTGTGTGTCGTCGTGTGTTTTTCTTCCTAATGGCGAAGAGTGCCTTTTATATAAGTGTATGGGGTTGTATTTTAGGTAAATTAGCTAACTACTAGCTCGTTACCCCTTTAGAAATAGAAGTAATTTAGCCTAACTAATTGCCCTTGAATTGTGCTAAGTTTCCATATTCTCCACAGCGTCTATTTCTGGTAATACGTGTGCAAGATTAGCGTGGAGGATTCCTTGATTACGTTGCCAAGACCAGGTCCAACTCGTAATTCCTGCAAAACAACATTAAATATAAAGAGAACAATCGTTAGTATGAGGATCCTTAGGATGATCCGTGATCCTGATCCTGAAGCTCCTCTGAGGATCACTATCTGTCAAGGAAACAAGGATCACTTGTTAGGATAACATGTAAGGATCATAGGTCATAAAAATCCAGCCCTAACAATTGCCCCCAAAATATAAGGAGTTTTTATGTGATATAAACGAGTTATATTTTGCTGAATCTTATCTATAACTAACTCAACGAATATATAGCCGTTAAGATGGAACTATCCGTTGCGATCTGACGTCATGGAAGTGACAGCCCTGCACAAATCATCATTATAAATGGAAATAGGGATAGGATCGAATGTGTTTAAATTCAAAGCAACTCCCTTTATAACCGTATTTAGAAGATCAACCAGGTATTCTCCTTTTCATCTTCTTCTCTCTTGTTCTGTTTTTCATATCTCGTTCAGTATGTTGCTCCGGAATTCTCCTGCCAAGGATCAACAGAAGGAAGGCCCCTTTAAGAGCCAAGGGATCATCACAAACACTGCTAAAGAACGTTGTATCTTTGCTGATCCTCAAATTGATAGGATTCGGTGCTGTTTTCCTGCAAATACGGTGTTCAAAGCTTATGATCCTTCTGCCCTGAGTGACCACACCTCCGATTCATGGGTTGCCTTTCCTGTGATCCCGTTTTCCATAGGTTATACGTATCCCTTTCCAGCCTTTACTCAAGCATTCTTCTCCTTGACCGGCATATCTTACGTTCAGGCCATGCCGATGATCTGGAGGGTTTTGTTTACCCTTGAAAGGATCATCGAGCAAGAGGGGATTGACTTAGGTATGGCCGAGTTGGGTGAGCTATACGATCTGACCACCTTTGGTTCCTATCGTTATCTGTTCAAACGTAGACCCGGGGAGGAGCATCCAATCTTCAAGGTTACCAAGAATGATACTAATTGGAAGCGGCGATTCTTTTTTGTTAGGAGAGATACCATCCCTAACGGGAAGGATTTGCCCAAGGAGTGGGCTACCCATGGTAGGATAGAGGATCCTGGAAGGATCACCATAGAACATATTCCTTGAAAGAAGGATCACTGATATTCTGTTGTTTTCTTATCGTGCAGCTATCTCCGTTTCACATCTGAAGTTGACTCCTGCTGCAAAAGAGAGACTCTTGGCCTTCAAGAAGCTTGATCCGGAGATAAGAACTTTCCAGGTTGCCACCCAGGATTCTCAAGAAGTATCCTCTGCCTCTGTCACAATGTCAAGTAAGTATTCTGATTTAAAAAGTAATTCTGTGTAGGATTTCAAATTCAGTTAGAATACTTATCTTATTTTGGTTGTGTAGGTGCTGGAAAATCCTCTAAGTCTGCTTCCAAGTTCGGCATCGATGATCTTACCAATGTCAAATCTGCAAGGAAGAGGACTCCTGCTAGCCCCAGTGCTTCTGTCCCCAAGGCACCTGTTAGAGGGAAAGGAGGCAAGAAGAGGAAAGCCTCTGAAGCTGAGGATCTTCAAGGTCTGCCCCTGCTCCGCCAACAATTTCTGGACTACTTTATTGAGGTAAGGATCACTGCCCCTGCCTGCGTATCCTGATAGTTTTGAGGATTGTTTCTGATATCATGCCTCGTTTTCCTTGCAGAAATTTGCTGAGATAGAGACGTATGTTGGCCACGTCGAGGATCAAGATCGCCAGATTGCTGATCTTCAACAAATGGGTGTGCTGAAGGATCTTAAGATAGCTGACCTTCAGAAGGAGCTCCGGGCCACTAAGGACGATGCTGCCAAGATGGTGATTAACTTTGACTACGAGAAGCATGAGATCACCCAGGATGCCAAGGTCTCTGCTGCAATAGCCATGTACAAGATCCAGCTGCAGATGGCTATGGAGGCTTAGGATCTTGCCTTCGACAAAAGCACATGGGATGTGGAGGGCTGGAAGGCGAGGCTGGCAGAGTTGGAGGATGATGAGGAGGCTGAGGAGATCCTGATGCTTGAAGGTGCTGGCAAGGATCATGCTGGAGAGGCAAGTGGAGCTGGTGGTGATGGTGCAGCGAAGGATTGAGCTGCAGGATTGGGCAATGATGGAAATTTCGAGACTTAGCCGGAGCCCAATTTTTTTTGTGGTTGTTGATATTTTCTAGAAACAATTATAGTCTGTAATTTGAACAATAGTTTTAGGATTAAGGATCCATGATCCTTCAGACAATAGGTAGGATTGCAAATGGTGGAGGGATCCTCTGTTTGGGGAATAAAGCCATTGTGATCCTGCCGCCTTTAAATTTCCTGCATGCACAAACAATGGACACCCTTTGCCAACCCATGTGGACGGGCCACGTTTTGCTGGTAGAAACGTGGGTTGGCAATTTTGACAACTTTGAAGGGTTTTAAACCTTTGTTAATAAAATAACTCTAATCTCTTTTGGCTTATCTTGTGTTGTTTCCCTTGTTTATCCTTTTAATTTCCAATTGTTTTGATTTATGTTTGTCTGAGTAAGAAAAGTTAAGAAACTTAGGATATGATCCAGGACCAAATATCCTGTAGTCGATAACTTCCAAAAAAGTAGTTAATTTTGAGGATCATAGGTTTAGTTGTCAAAGTGTAAGGGTTATTCAAAATAATGAGTGTAATCAAAACAGTTAAGGATCATACCTGAGAATCCAAGTTAGGATCCTAACCTTTAATCAGGATAACCATAAGAAAAATTTTCAATGGATAATTAGGATTGAGGATCCTTAAATGTTTGACTTTGAAAATCTGAAAACAGAATATAACTTGGGACTAAGCCAATATAAGAGATAAGTTAATAACTGGGGACAAGCCCAAAGGATAACTGGGGACAAGCCCAAAGGATAACTGGGGACAAGCCCAAAGGATCGTATGTAAACTGGAGTATGGCCCTTACTGGCGACTATCCAATCTTAGTGACATGAAAATGCCAAAACCTTAGCTAACGTGAAAACGTTAGAAATCGTATGTAAACTGGAGTATGGCCCTTACTGGCGACTATCCAATCTTAGTGACATGAAAATGCCAAAACCTTAGCTAACGTGAAAACGTTAGAAACCTTAGGAACGGATGTATGGTACGTCTACCATTATACGTAGGATCCTAGGTATAGCCAGTACGATGAGGTTGTCAGCCCCGAAAGTGGGTACTGGTCCCAAAGACGTGAACTATACCAGGATCATCGTGCGCTACAGGCGAAACTGGGGACAAGCCCAAACTGGGGACAAGCCCAAAACTTTGGAGGGTTGGCCAACCACTTTGATCTTCTGTAAAATGATAACAAGTCTGCAAAAGCTTAAACTTTGTGAAAATAGATGTTAACTGATTAACATCTTTAACTTATGATAAGTAATAAGTATAAAATGAATGAAAATGAAAATGAAAGTAATGTGTTACCAAATGTAGAATCATATATCCTTTGAGGATCCTGGATCAGAATACCAGTATCGCTGAGGATCCCTGATCCTTCTTACTTAAAGTATTTTTTTTTTGAAATGAACAGCATTCCAAGCTCTTGGTAGGAGATCACCATCCATTGTTAACGAATGATATGCCCCCTTTCCTGATTCAGCTTCAATTGGATAGGGGTCTTCCCACTTTGGTTCTAGCTTGCCATCAGAAGAATTTGTAGTGTTCTGGAATGCTTCTCTTAGCACAAAATCACCAACTTGAAATCTTCTAATCCTGTAATTCTTGTTGTATGCTCCAGCCATAACTGGCCATTTCCTTTTTTCTGACTTTGAGCAAAAGCTTCTTCTTAGGATGCAGATGTTATGTTGGTTGGTGTAGAATATTACTGTGTCTTTGACAAGCATCACATTTCTTTGTGTATTCCACATCATACATCTTCATGGTAGGCCAATAGTATCCTGTTCTAAGGATCCTTGAGAATAGTGCTCTGCCCCCAGTGTGGTTTCCACAGTCTCCTTGAATTTGAAAGCTTTAGGATTTTGTCTTGTAGGGATCTCTCCATGTTGTATATATCTTAGGATTGGAGGAATCCAGGATCTTGAATTCGACTGTGCAGGATCACCAGGTATGATTGCAGAATCCTTCACTATCTCCATGGCTATGTGATCCATAATTGCAGGGGTTAAAACATGGGTAATGAGTATTTTTCACATCTTCTGGCATCTTTAGGAATGATCCAAGGTTAGTTATTTTCTTCCCTGGGTACCTGTGGTAGATTGAAAAAGCAAAAGAATCTGCCAGTTTTCTGATTATTTCTAAGTACTTGATTAGCTTTTCACATTTGATAGTGTAAGAACTATTATAATGATTAGTAATTGATAGAGAATCTACATATACTTGAAGATACCTGATCCTCATATTATTAGCTAATTGCAAACCTGCTATCAAGGCCTCATACTCTGCCTCATGATTAGTGGTTTGGAATTCACATGCAATGGATTGGGGTATTGTTTTGGTCAAAAATCACACAAGGATAATGTAACCAAACTTTATGAAAACGGGGTATGATGCTTGGTTAATTATGAAAGTAAAGGATCACTTTTGTGATAAAGATGCAAAGACACGATGATTTATACGAGGAAAAAGCCCTTGATCAATGAATGATCTCCGGCATAAAAAACCTCGGGTGATGGCAACTACCGATCACCAACTTCAATATAACAAAAATATGATTACAACTTTGGATGATAATGAGCTGAGTACAAGGATCACTGAGTGTCTAAGTGTTTGAGAGTTGTGTCGTATGTCGTGTGTGTTCTTCCGAATGAGGAAGAGTGGTATTTATACGTGTGTAGGTGACCTATTTTAGGTAGCTAAACTAATATTCAGCTCATTACCCCTTTAGAAATAAAGATAATCTAGCCTAAATTGCTGCCCATGAATCAAGCCATGTTTCCATATCCTGTGCAACGTCTATCTCTGATTTAGCTCTTGCCATATTTGTGAAGACGCGTCCCTGGATCATGGTCTTTAGAGCATATCCTGCTAGATGTTCCTGCAAAACAATATTGTATTAAGCGGAAGTGGCCGTTAGTACGAGGATCACCATAATGTCCCATGATCCTGATCCTGAAGTTCTGCTGAGGATCACTGTCTGCCAAAGAAACAAGGATCACTGGTTAGGATCATGTGTAAGGATCACCTATAAAAATCCAGCCCTAACAATTGCCCCCAAAATATAAGGAGTTAATTGTAAATAGACGAGTTATATTTTGTTTCAATCTTATCTCTAACGGGCGACTCCAAGAAACTAGCCGTTATGCTCGGACTAGCCGTTGTGATCATTACGTCAGAGATGTGACAATCCTGCAGATCATGATTATAAATAGGAGATAGGGTGAGGATCAGTTTGTATTTAAATTCGAGATACACTCCCCTTATATTCTGCACCGAAGGTTGTTCAGGTATCCTCTTCTTCTCTCTTTCCCTTCTTCCTTTTCTTTGCTCTGTTTTTTCTACTCCGTCTCTGTTTCTATTCCGTCACAAAACATGTTGCTCCGGAATTCTCCACACAAGGATTCCAAGAAGGATAGTCCCTTAAAAAGCCAGGGGATTATCAAGGATTCTCCTACGGAGAGGTGTTGCTTTAGTGATGCCCACGTAGACAAAATTCGTCACTGCTTTCCGGCGAATGCCGTTTTTAAATCCTTTGATCCTACTGCTTTGAGCGACTATATCTCGGATGTCTGGGTGGCTTTTCCTGCTACCCCGTTTGCTATAGGGTACTCGTATCCTTTTCCAGACTTTACCCAGTCTTTCTTTTCCTTAACCGGCATCTCTTACATCCAAGCTATGCCGATGATCTGGAGGGTTCTTTATACCTTCGAGAGGATCATCGAGCAGGAAGGGATTGATCTGGGGATGGCGGAGTTAGCTGAGTTTTACGATCTCACCACCTTCGGTTCTCACCGATATTTGTTGAAACGGAAAGCTGGGGAGGATCACCCAATCTTCAAAGTTACTAAGAATGATACCAACTGGAAACGTCGGTTTTTCTTTGTTAAGAGGGATTCAATCCCGGATGGGAAGGATTTGCCCAAGGAATGGGCCACTCATGGTAGGGTAGAGGATCCTCGAAGGATCACTATCAGTCCTGTCTCATATGATGAGGATCGCTGATGTCTTTTTTCCTTTGTCTTTTATGCAGCTATTTCCATTGCTCGTCTGAAATTAACCCCTGCTGCAAAAGAGAGAGTGTTAGCTTTTAAAAAGCTTGATCCTGAAGTTAGAAGCTTCCAAATCACTATCCAAGATTCTCAAGAGATATCCTCTGCATCTGCCACAATGTCAAGTAAGTATCCTCATAAAAAGTAAATTTTATGTAAAAGTATTTAATTTAATAAGGGAACTTATCTTGTTTTTGAATTATGTAGGTGCTGGAAAATCTGCCAGGTCTGTTAAATCTACCTCCATATTTGGGATAAGTGATCTTGCCAATGTCACGTCTTCAAAGAAGAAGAAGGCTCCTGCTGCCAGTCCTTCAGCATCAGCTCCCAAAGCATCTATCCGGGGCAAGGGAAAAAAGAGGAAGACCACTGAAGATCTACAAGGATTTCCCCTCCTCCGTCAGCAATTCCTTGACTATGTGAATGAGGTAAGGATCACTGGCCCTGTAGGTTATCCGCCTAGCGTATCCTGCTTTTCTTGAGGATCATATGATCTTATGCTTATCTTTTTCTTCTCCTGTTGCAGAAACTTGCCGAGATTGAGACCTATCTTGGCCATGTTGAGGACCAAGAGAGCCAGATTGCTGACCTTCAACAAATGGGCGTGCTTAAGGATCTCAAGATAGGAGATCTTGAGAAGGAACTCCGGGTCATGAAGGCTGAGGCTGCTCAGAGGTTGATTGATATGGATAACGAGAAGCAGGAGATCACCCAAGATGCTAAGGTCTCCGCGGCAATTGCTATGTATAAGGTACAACTTCAGATGGCCGAGGAGGCTCAGGATCCTACCTTTGACAAAAGCTCGTGGGATGTTGAAGGTTGGAAGGCAAGGCTTGCAGACCTGGAGGATGAGGATGAGGCTGAGGAGATCCCCATGCTAGAGGGTGGTGATGCTGAGAAGGATGAAGGTGGAGATGCTGGTGGTGATGAAGCAGCGAAGGTGTAGGCTGCATGATTGGGCAATGATGGAAACTTCTAGACATAGCCGGAGCCCAATTTTTTAGGATTGGTAGTGGTTTTTTGTGGTAGTGGTGTTTGTGAACAATTATGGTTTGTAATTTCTGAACAATAGTTTTTTAGGGTTAAGGATCCTGGATCCTTTGAACAATGGGTAGGATTGCAAAAGGTGGAGGGATCCTCTGTTTGGGGGATGAAGCCTTTGTGATCCTGCCGCTTTTACTTTCCTGCATAATGCTAAGACCGCATAGACAATGGACACCCTTTGCCAACCCATGTGGACGGGCCACGTTTTGCTGGTAGAAATGTGGGTTGGCAATTTTGACAATCTTTTGAAAGGGTTAATGATCCTTTTGTTTAATAATATAATTTAACTTTTCTGGCTTATCTTGTGTTGTTATCCTTCAATAATCCTCTCATTTCTCAATTGCTATATTTGTTAAAATAACAAGAGTTGACAAAGTGTTTAATAAACTTAGGATATGATCTTGGATCAAATATCCTCATATTGAAAATTCTCAAAGCGTTTTAGTTCAAGGATCATAGGTTCGGTTGTCAAAGTATAAGGGTTGGTTAGGATAAAGAGTATAATCAAAAATAGTGAAGGATCATACCTGAGGATCCACGTTAGGATCCTATCCTTCAATCAAGATAATCATAGATAAGACTTTGATCGTTAGTAAGGATTAAGGGCCCTTATATGTTTAGACTTCCAGAACCTGAAAAGTGAGATATAACTTGGGACTAAGCCAATGTCAAAGATAAATTAGTAACTGGGGACGTGCCCAAAGGATAACTGAGAATGATCCCAGAGGATCACTGGGGACAAGCCCACAGGATAACTGAGGATGATCCCAGAGGATCACTGGGGACAAGCCCATAGGATAACTGGGGACAAGCCCAAAGGATCGTATGTAAACTGGAGTATGGCCCTTTCTGGCAACTATCCAAACTTAGTGACATGAAAATGTCAAAACCTTAGCTAACGTGAAAACGTTAGAAACCTTAGGAACGGATGTATGGTGCGTCCACCATTATACGTAGGATCCTAAATATAGCCAGTACGATGAGGTTGTCAGCCCCGAAAGTGGGTACTGGTCCCAAAGACGTGAACTATACCAGGATCATCGTGCGCTGCTGGCGGAAACTGGGGATAATCCCAAGGATAACTGGGGTTGGACCCAAGGATCTGTGGTGCTTTTTGGAGATCTTTGACGATTTGCTGAAGATACCTGAACTATCATAACTCAAATGGTTTGTGAGTAGAGGATGAAGGATACATGATCCTTATCCTTAGGTAAAAAGTAAGAAAATGCAATAGTTTTAGGATAAGCATATTACCAGAGTAAGGATCACCGATATCTCCGGGATCCTTCAAGGGTACTTCTATGTAAGGATCACATGCAGGAAGGATCATGTTCACATGAAATATTTCTTTAAGTGAACAGCATTCCAGGCTCTTGGTAACAAGTTTCCCTCCATGGTTAGCAACCTGTATGCCCCCTTTCCTGCTTCAGCTTCAATCAAGTAGGGACCTTCCCATTTTGGTGCTAGCTTCCCGTCAGCAGGATTGATAGTATTTTGAAATGCTTTTCTTAACACCATATCTTCGACTTGGAACTTCCTTATCCTGACATTCTTGTTGTAGGCACCAGCCATCCTTTGTTGGTAGCTTGCCATCCTTATCCTAGCTAGATCCCTGTTTTCCTCAATAGTATCCAAATCCTGAGTTAGGATTGTAGTATTTTCTTCAGGATCACGAGCACTTGTTCTAGCAGTTGGGATCACCATCTCTGTTGGGATCACTGCTTCTGCCCCAAATACTAAAGAGAAGGGTGTTTGACCGGTGGCATTCTTGGGAGTTGTCCTATCAGCCCATAGCACATAAGGTAACTCTTCTGCCCATTTCCCTTTCTTGGATCCTAGCCTCTTCTTCAGATTGTTGATGATGATCTTGTTGGATGATTCTGCTTGACCATTGGCTTGTGGGTGAACTGGTGTTGATGTGATCATCTTGATTCCCCAACTGTTACAAAAGTTAGTGGTTCTGCTTCCAATGAATTGGGAACCATTATCACATACAATTTTAGAGGGAATGCCAAATCTAGTTATAATATTTCTTTTGATAAAGGATATAACTTCTTTTTCTCTGACTTGAGCAAAGGCTTCAGCTTCTATCCATTTAGAGAAGTAGTCAGTCATGGCAAGCATAAATACTTTTCCACCGGGTGCTTTAGGGAGCTTGCCAACTATATCCATCCCCCATCTCATGAATGGCCAAGAGGATGGTATGGGGTGTAGTAATTCAGCTGGTTGGTGAAGGATATTGCTATGTCTTTGGCAAGGATCACACCTCTTAGCATACTCTATAGCATCCCTTTTCATGGTTGGCCAGTAGTATCCTGTTCTAAGGATCCTTGAGAATAATGCCCTGCCCCCAGTGTGGTTTCCACAATCTCCTTCATGGAAGTCCCTCAACACTTCTTCAATTTCAGGATCCTCAATACATCTTAAATATGGTCCTGCAAGGGATCGTTTATATAGCACATTATTCAAGATTGTGAATTGAGATACCTTGATCCTGAAAGCTCTAGGATTTTCTCCCATTGGAATCTCTCCGTTTTGCAAGTATTTCATTATTGGTGGGATCCATGATCCTGAATAAGGTTGAGCTTCTTCACTAGGGATTACTGCAGTATCCTCTACTATTTCCATGGCCACCTGATTTTCAATAGCAGGAGCCAGGATATGGATGATAGGGATACTTGTATCTTCTGGAATCTTCAAGGATGATCCTAGGTTGGCCAATGCATCAGCCCCTGTGTTCTCCTCCCTTGGTACCTGTGTCAAGCTGAAAGAAACAAAAGAGAGTGCCAATTCTTTGACTATCTCTAAATATTTGGTTAGTTTTTCACCTTTAACAGCATAGGATCCGTTAAAGTGATTAGTGATCAATAATGAATCTACATATACGTTAAGATACTTTACCCCCATATCCTTAGCGATTTGTAAGCCAGCGATTAGGGCTTCATACTCAGCCTCATTGTTAGTCGCTTGGAACTCACAGGCTATGGAGTGGGGTATTATGTCCCCCTGTGGCGATTTTAGTAGGATCCCTAGCCCTGTGCCTTTGATATTTGAGGATCCGTCAGTGTGTAGGATCCAAGGATCCTTGGTCTCATCCAGCTGCTGGACCTCCAATTCTGCTTCCTTTTGTAGATCACTACTGAAATCAGCCACAAAGTCAGCTAACGCTTGAGATTTAATGGCTGTTCTTGGTTCGTATCTTATATCATGGGCACTAAGCTTCACTGCCCACTTAGCCATTCTCCCTGACATGTCCGGTTTCCTGAGGACATTCTTAATTGGAAAATTAGTTTTAACAACAATAGTATGGGTTTCAAAATAATGCCTTAACTTAGTCGATGCCATGATTAATGCAAGGATAAGTTTTTCGAGGTGTGAGTACCTGGATTCGGCATCAAGTAGACTTTTACTTACATAGTAGATAGGATACTGTGTACCTTCGTGATCCTTAACAAGGACAGCACTTACAGCGGTTGAGGATACCGCTAGATATAAGGATAACACATCTCCTTTTTCCGGTTTGGCTAATGCTGGTGCTGAGGACATATACTCTTTTAGGGCTTGTAAAGCATTCTCATGCTTCTCAGTCCATTCGAACTTCTTATTCTTCCTTAGGATATCGTAAAATTCTCTGCATTTTTCTGAGGATTTCGATATGAATCTGTTCAAAGCTGCTATCCTGCCTGTCAGTCTTTGAACATCCTTGGGCATTGGCAGGGGATTTGATACTTATTAATGCTTTGATTTGTTCCGGGCTTGCTTCAATGCCCCTCTGGGTTACCATGTACCCTAAGAACTTTCCTGCCTTAACACCAAATGGCATTTTGAAGGATTAAGTTTCATGTTGTAACTATCAAGGATATCAAATGCTTCTTCCAAGTCCCTTAGGTGATCCTCAGCTTTCTTTGACTTGACCACCATATCATCTATGTACACCTCCATAGTTTTTCCAATTTGATCTTTGAACATCATATTTACCAGCCTTTGATATGTTGCACCTGCATTTCTTAGTCCAAAAGGCATGGCAATATAACAATATAAACCGGTTGGGGTCATAAAGGCTGTATCCTCTTGGTCAGATGGTTCCATCTGGATTTGTTGGAATCCAGATGATGCATCCATAAAGGTCAACAGTTCATGCCCCGCTGTTGCATCCACCATGGAGTCAATGTGGGGTAATGGGAAAGGATCCTTGGGACATGCCTTATTCAATCAGTGAAATCGACACATACCCTCCACTTTCCGTTTTTCTTTTGGACAACAACCACATTGGCTAACCATTTTGGATACTTTACCTCTCTGATCATACCTGCTCGAAGTAGTCTCTCTACTTCTTCTTGGATAATGGCATTCCTTTCTGGTGCAAACTTCCTCCTTTTTTGATGGATTGGTTTGATAGACCTGTCAATGCCAAGTTTGTGAGTAATAATATCCTTAGATATACCTGTCATATCTTCATGTTTCCAAGCAAAGGTAGATTTTCTTCTTGAGGAAGGATATCATGTCTTCTTTCATCTTGCCAAGGATCCCTGATCCGATATAGATTTTTGATTCAGGATCACTAGGATCCAAGAGGATTTCATCCACATCTTGTTCCCTTGCCTCCAAGACATTCCTGGAGGATACTGTAATTGCTATTGCTCCCTTGGCTTCGAGGTTGGCTTCATAGATGAGGTATAACAATCCTTAGCCTCTTGCTGATCACTGTCGATCTTGATTATTCCCCATGGGCTAGGGAGCTTCACACATTGATGGTAGGTAGATGGAACTGCTTTCATGTCATGTATCCAAGGCCTGCCAAGGATAACGTTGCAACAAGATAAACAGTCAATAACACAAAATTTTGGTAATTATGTAATCCTTCCACGTAGATTGGGAGTTTGATGTCCCCAGAGTTTTCTTCGTTTCCCACTGAATCCTACAAGCACGGAGGATCTTGGTGTGATGTCTGATTCTGGGATTCCCATCTTCTTCAAGACATCAAGCTGGATAATGTTCACTGAGCTCCTCCGTCAATAAGGATCCTGCGGACAAAATGGTTAGAGATAAAGAGAGTGATAACTAAACTATCATGGTGAGGATCCTGAATGTTAATGCGATCATCCTCATCAAATGTTATCATCTTCCCTTCTGAGACACTTGAGGTTCTAATAGGCCTTTCTCCATTATCCATTTTTGATTCTTTTGCATGTCTTTTGGCCGCCTGAAAAGGATGTACCACAATGTCTGATCCTCCGGATATAAGTTAATCACTTGTGCGTTTGCCGGAGGTGCTGGAGCCTTTTCAGGGATCCTTTCAGGATCCTGGGTCCTTTGCTTTTTTCTCCCAACAATTCTTTTAGATGCCCCTTGCTTAGCAGGTATCCAATTTCTTTTCTTAAGGCTATGCAATCTTCAGTTAGATGCCCGAAATCCTCATGGTATGCACACCATTTGACTTGTCTTTAGTCCCGGATGGTTTATCATTCTTCCTGGGCCACCTAGCTTTTTCACCTAGATTCTGCATTGCAAGGATCAGTTCATGATTATCAACGGAAAAACAATATTCTGAGATTGGAGGATATTCTTCATCATCCTCTTCTTGGTCAACAGCATGCACATTCTTGTTCTCGTTTCTATGGT